>NC_046156.1:455243-755243 GCF_011064425.1 Rattus rattus
GCTGTTGGCGCCATCTTTGTTTTGCCACGCCGCTCCCTACACATAGTTAGAAGGGGGAATCCCTGAGGACATTTTGAAGATAGAAACAATTTCCAGAGGTATGACAATCAAGCTCCCCAATAAAAATTGAAATTTGTCACTGAATATGCTTTTTCTTAAAGCAATTTTACTTTTCATTAGCATATATTACTTGTACAAAATACCAGATTTCATTAACGCATTTTCATCTATATATATAGTGTATTTCCAAAAACATTTCAACAGGTTACCTTCCTGATGTAGGTCAGACATTAGTAATGAAATATGTTAATAGTTAAGAATATTTAATTGTGAGACACCGCCGGAACCTGAAGGAAACAGACCGGATAAACAGTTCTCTGCACCAAATCCCCTGGGAGGGAGAGCTAAACCTTCAGAGAGGGAGACACGCCTGGGAAACCAGAAGAGACTGCACTCTGCACACACATCTCAGACACCAGAGGAAAACACCAAACGCCATCTGGAACCCTGGTGCACTGAAACTCCTGGAAACGGTGGCGCAGATCTTCCTGGTTGCTGCCGCCGCAGAGAACTCATGGGCAGCACCCCGCGAGCGAACTTGAGCCTCGGGACCACAGGTAAGACCAACTTTTCTGCTGCAAGTGACCTGCCTGGTGAACTCAAGACACAGGCCCACAGGAACAGCTAAAGACCTGTAGAGAGGAAAAACTACACGCCCGAAAGCAGAACACTCTGTCCCCATAACTGGCTGAAAGAAAAGAGGAAAACAGGTCTACAGCACTCCTGACACACAGGCTTATAGGACAGTCTAGCCACTGTCAGAAATAGCAGAACAAAGTAACACTAGAGATAATCTGATGGTGAGAGGCAAGCGCAGGAACCCAAACAACAGAAACCAAGAATACATGGCACCATCGGAGCCCAATTCTCCCATCAAAACAAACATGGAATATCCAAACACACCAGAAAAGCAAGATCTAGTTTCAAAATTATATTTGATCATGATGCTGGAGGACTTCAAGAAAGACGTGAAGAACTCCCTTAGAGAAACACAGGAAAACATTAATAAACAAGTAGAAGCCTACAGAGAGGAATCGCAAAAATGCCTGAAAGAATTCCAGGAAAACATAAATAAACAAGTAGAAGCCCATAGAGAGGAGACACAAAAATCCCTGAAAGAATTCCAGGAAAACACAATCAAAAAGTTGAAGGAATTAAAAATGGAAATAGAAGCAATCAAGAAAGAACACATGGAAACAACCCTGGATATAGAAAACCAAAAGAAGAGACAAGGAGCTGTAGATACAAGCTTCACCAACAGAATACAAGAGATGGAAGAGAGAATCTCAGGAGCAGAAGATTGCATAGAAATCATTGACTCAACTGTCAAAGATAATGTAAAGCGGAAAAAGCTACTGGACCAAAACATACAGGAAATCCAGGACTCAATGAGAAGATCAAACCTAAGGATAATAGGTATAGAAGAGAGTGAAGACTCCCAGCTCAAAGGACCAGTAAATATCTTCAACAAAATCATAGAAGAAAACTTCCCTAACCTAAAAAAAGAGATACCCATAGGCATACAAGAAGCCTACAGAACTCCAAATAGATTGGACCAGAAAAGAAACACCTCCCGTCACATAATAGTCAAAACACCAAAGGCACAAAATAAAGAAAGAATATTAAAAGCAGTAAGCAAAAAAGGTCAAGTAACATATAAAGGAAGACATATCAGAATCACACCAGACTTTTAGCCAGAAACTATGAAAGCCAGAAGATCCTGGACTGATGTCATACAGACCCTAAGAGAACACAAATGCCAGCCCAGGTTACTGTATCCTGCAAAACTCTCAATTAACATAGATGGAGAAACCAAGATATTCCATGACAAAACCAAATTTACACAATATCTTTCTACAAATCCAGCACTACAAAGTATAATAAATGGTAAAGCCCAACATAAGGAGGCAAGCTATACCCTAGAAGAAGCAAGAAACTAATCATCTTAGCAACAAAACAAAGAGAAGAAAAGCACACAAACATAACCTCACATCCAAATATGAATATAACAGGAAGCAATAATCACTATTCCTTAATATCTCTCAACATCAATGGCCTCAACTCCCCAATAAAAAGACATAGATTAACAAACTGGATACGCAACAAGGACCCTGCATTCTGCTGCCTACAGGAAACACACCTCAGAGACAAAGACAGACACTACCTCAGAGTGAAAGCCTGGAAAACAACTTTCCAAGCAAATGATCGGAGGAAGCAAGCTGGAGTAGCCATTCTAATATCAAATAAAATCAATTTTCAACTAAAAGTCATCAAAAAGATAAGGAAGGACACTTCATATTCATCAAAGGAAAAATCCACCAAGATGAACTCTCAATCCTAAATATCTATGCCCCAAATACAAGGGCACCTACATACGTAAAAGAAACCTTACTAAAGCTCAAAACACACATTGCACCTCACACAATAATAGTAGGAGATTTCAACACCCCACTCTCATCAATGGACAGATGATGGAAACAGAAATTAAACAGAGATATAGACAGACTAAGAGAAGTCATGAGCCACATGGACTTAACAGATATTTATAGAACATTCTATCCTAAAGCAAAAGGATATACCTTCTTCTCAGCTCCTCATGGTACTTTCTCCAAAACTGACCATATAATTGGTCAAAAAACGGGCCTCATCAGGTACAGAAAGATAGAAATAATCCCATGTGTGCTATCGGACCACTACGGCCTAAAACTGGTCTTCAATAACAATAAGGGAAGAATGCCCACATATACGTGGAAAATGAACAATGCTCTACTCAATGATAACCTGGTCAAGGAAGAAATAAAGAAAGAAATTAAAAACTTTTTAGAATTTAATGAAAATGAAGGTACAACATACCCAAACTTATGGGACACAATGAAAGCTGTGCTAAGAGGAAAACTCATAGCGCTGAGTGCCTGCAGAAAGAAACAGGAAAGAGCATATGTCAGCAGCTTGACAACACACCTAAAAGCTCTAGAACAAAAAGAAGCAAATACACCCAGGAGGAGTAGAAGGCAGGAAATAATCAAACTCAGAGCTGAAATGAGCCAAGAAGAAACAAAAAGGATCATAGAAAGAATCAACAGAACCAAATTTGGTTCTTTGAGAAAATCAACAAGATAGATAAACCCCTAGCCAGACTAACGAGAGGACACAGAGAGTGTGTCCAAATTAACAATATCAGAAAGAAAAAGGGAGACATAACTACAGATTCAGAGGAAATTCAAAAAGATCATCCAGAAACTGGAAAGAAACCAGATGCCCTTCAACAGAAGGAAGGATACAGAAAATGTTTTATATCTGCACAATGGAGTACTACTCAATTATTAAAAGAATGACTTCATGAAATTCATAGGCAAATGGATGGAACTATTAAATATAATCCTGAATGAGGTAACCCAATATAGCATACATGGTATGTACTCAATGGTAAGTAGATTTTAGCCCAAAAGCTCGAATTACCCAAGATACAATCTATACCCCACATGAAGCTCAAGAAGAAGGATGACCAAAATGTGGATGTTTCAGTCATTCTTAAAAGGGGGAACAAAAATATTCTTTGGAGGAGACATGGAGGAAAAGTTTGGAGCAAAGTCTGAAGAAATAGCCATTCAAGGCCTGCCCTACATGGGGATCCAGCCTATATACATACAACCACCAAATCCATACAATATTGTTGATGCCAAGAAGTACATGCAGATAGGAGACTGATAAAGCTGTCTCCTGAGAGGCTGTGCCAGAGCATGACAAATACAGAGGCAAATGTTAAGAGCAAGCCATTGAACTGACAACAGGATCCCCATTGGAGAGGTTAGAGAAAGAATTGGAGGAACCGAGGGGTCTTGCAACCCCATAAGAACTATAATACACCAAACAGAGCTCCCAGGAACTAATCCACTACCCAAAGAGTACACCTGGACAGACCCATGGCTGCAGCTGCATATGTAACAGAGGATGGATTTGTTGGGCACAAATGGGAGGAGAAGCCTTTGGTTCTGGCATGGCTGGACCCTCCAGTGTAGAGGAATGTCAGGGCAGGGAGGTGGGAAAGGTAGTGTGGTTCAGGAGGGATAGCATCACCAAAAAACAAGTGGGAGGGGGATGTGTAAGCGACGGGGTCTGAAGGTACCTGAAAGAGAATGGGGGACAAGGGACATGAAGAAGGACGCCAAGACAAGAGTCTGATCAAGGTGACAATTTTATTTTTCCCCAAGGCTGAATTTATACCATAACATGTGTAACAGAGGGAGGGGGGAAGTATGAAACATTTATGCAGGCCAAGGATACAGCATTCGTGTGATCAGGGAATAGACTGATGTTGACAGGTTGTCAGAAAGGCCACAGGTTTGTCATATCTATTAGTCAGCAGGATGTTGGTTTTAGCTTTATCATATCATTCATCCTGACCAACAGATTTGTACTAGTCTTCTGCGGCTGACTGGCGATTTTCCATGAACCCAGTCATACTTAATTCTAACCAATTTTCTCTTTTCTAAGTCTTTTTGCATGTTCTCTTTAACCATATTCTAAGATACAGGGAGTATCCAAGCACTGCATTTTTCTCACAAACCAGAATTCACTGTGATTGGTCAAAGTTAGGAAATTAAAGGTAAAAAGCCAATCAGAAATAAGTACACTTGTTAGCAAATACTTGTTATGTAAAAGCAGACAATTGTTCTTTTTGTTTAACCTCTGACTCTTAAAGACAGTGTGATTCAAACCTTAAATATTCAGATATACTTAAAACTCTGCTCCATTTTGGATAGATGTGGAAGCTTAAAAATTGAGTGAATTTAAATGATTATAAATGTTTACCATGAAATACCACAGAAGGGATGCCACCAGGCAGGGAATTACAATTTTAACTGATATTAAACATCTTAAAAAATTTGGAGAAATCTCAGCATTGAGTTATAACCATCAGAAAAAAAATAAAGACATACATAGATATCCCGTGTAATTTATGTAAGAAATAAACAAACCCCCAACTCAGTACAGTACAGTATCAATAACTGAAAGTTAAATAATACATGGAAGGAAAAGATAACATGTTGACTGCCATTGTTGACATTCACAAAATAATTCCAATAGACAATTCAATTTGGGTTCCTGCAACAATCATAATTGTGTTATCCAAAAAGCCAAATCCTACAAAAGGTATCTCATTGTAGAAGAATACATATCTCAGCTGTCCTGGAATGGGTGGTAGAGCTTCCAATTCTTGTGCGATGGCAATGGTCTCAAATCCTTGCAGTTCTTTGAGTAAGCAGCTCCTCTCCGTGGAGTGCAAGCTGTAGATGAAGTCGTGTGTACCTTGCGCCGTGTTCAGTGCCTCCCTGGGCTCCTTCTTTGGATCAGTGCCCAGAAGCGGAGGAGTAGGAATATCCAGGTTCTTTTAACAATTTTATGGTAAATATAATCCCCATATTGGCAACTGATTGAAACATTCTAAGACCCCAAGTATATTCACATGTCCAATCCTGGTTTCAACCCATGGAGGTAAATTTAATATTTTGGGGGAGGATATACCATCCCCTTGTTTTAGAATAAGAACCTTCATATTGAGAATCTGGGACATGCATATTATTAGCAGGACGGGGGGTATTATAAGCTAAACAACACAGTGTATTAGGTGATAAAATTCTTAAGAACAGTGGAATGGGGCCAGGCAAGAAAGCTAGGGGGTGGCCCAGTGAGAGCTGGAGGAACAACCAACCAGATCAGGTGACCAAAAGCATTCAGTCACACAGCTAAACAAATGAGGAAGCTTTCTTGGAATAAAAAGGCCATTGCAAAAATGAGCGCAAGCTTTGTGCCTGTGAAACAGAAAGGCGAGCAGGGGGCAGCTGGTCTGTTATCAGCTGTCTCTCTGGATTTAGATTTCCCTTAAGGAGTACCTCCCTTCAGTGTTAGCTCGGTGGCTCTACCTCTCAAGAGACCCAGCCTCTGAAGGACACTAGGCTTCCGGTAAGAACTAATAACAAAAGGGATGGAGAGATGGTTAGGTCCTGGGTGCTAGATGCCAAGTCTGGCAAAACAAAGTTACTCACAGTCTGCTGCAGACTCTTTCTGAAACTACTTTAGGGGCTCCCCTGCCTCCCAACCTGGGGCATTTTGACCACAGGGGCAGGAACTGACTGTTGCAGGGATAGGATCAGAGGCATTCTCTAAGTCAATGATGACTAACAGGGAAGGTTACTTAATGTTGGAGACTGACTCCTCTCCTGGAATAGGGCCAGCAGATAAGGCAGGCTCCCTTAAAGAACTTCTCTTAATGAATGCTCTCTTTTTGTGAGCAAGTCTTGAAGGTCTGGCCACTGAAGGCAGCGACTGGAATTTTTTTTCAGGACCAAAAGTCTCATAATAGTCTATCTTTTCGGTGTTAAAGCTTCAGCCCCAGCCGGACTCATCACCTTGAAACTCCTTTTACGCTGATTTGGCCTGAGCTGCACCGCTGGCTGTGTGCTGCCTGCAGCTTGCTTGCAACCCTTTGCCCCCTGCAACCTGGGCATTTTGACCATAGGGGCAGGAACTGACTGTTTTGTGGATAGGATCAGAGGCACTTCATGTCAATGATGACTCACCAGGAAGGGCTACTTAAATGCTGAGACTGATTTCTTGAATAAATAAGCAGATAAGGCAGGCTCCCCCTAAAAACTTCTCTTAATGAACATGTGCTCCTTCCAAGAGCAAGTGTTATGTCTGGCCACCACAAGCAGTACTGAATTTTTTTCAGGGTAAGGGATCAAAAGGATAAGAATTTCCTTGGGGAGGAGGCTCAAGAGAGAAAGACAAACTCCCCGGTAGAAAACAATTTCTCTAAGCAAATTAATCAAGTATACCATAAGAGGACCAAGTAAACTCTTTGACAAACAAAACAAAACAGTTCCATGATTTTAAACACAGTCTTAAGGTCCATGATTTAAAAACAGTCATCAGTCCAAGTCCAAAACAAAACAAAAGCCAAAAGACATGACAATACTCACAGAAAATAAACTAGAAAACCAGACCAAGAGAAGGCACCCATAGCCACTCTCACAGATGCTGATACCAGATACACCTAACCTTAGCTGCTCTTGGACAGACCATCTGATCCCACTCCCCAACAGGATCAGAGTGCCCCTAGGATTCCTTTCTCCTCCTAGAACATCCTCTAGGGCCTGGCCTATGACAACTAACACATCTGCCTGTTACAGCAGTAAGTTCTTCACAGGACCCACAGCAAACCACCAAGGGGACTCTAACACTTCCAGGGGAGCTCAAACCCTAGACAGACACAGACAACATGAAACAAAATGACACAGAGAAAACAGAAAAAGTAAATACAGAACAAAAAAAACACAGGATTTGTTCGAGCTGTTCGATCCCTCGACAATTGTGGTCTCAGAAGCACAGTCCGGCAGGTGCACCAAAATGCTGTAAGACCCTAGTGGCCCCCACTTCAGGAGAGCACTGCCCACAGAGCACAGATTGACAAAGTGACCACTGCAACAGTGTGAGTGTATAAGGTTTTAACCAAGGCATGTGGAGTTGCTGATCTATGCAGGAAAGGGAATCTTTGAAACCCCAAAAGCACACAACTTTTATTCATTACAGGGCAGACTTCAGCAAGCAACAAGTGTTGAATGATCCATTAAACAATCACTAACTCTGCACTATCTTAGGATCAATAGTTCCTCCCTGGGGAACTATATTTCCTATAAAATCTAAGAATTTTAAAAAATTTTTAGCCTATTCTTGCATCCTGAGGACTCCCTGAGTCCTGTCAAGCAAAGGTGACTGTAGAATGCTTGTCCCATCACTCACCACTGAGATCTGCAGCCCAGGGAGAAACACACACCAAGCTGAATTTTATACCATAACATGTGTAACAGATGGGGGAAGGTATGCAAACATTTAACAGGCCAAGGATACAGCATTAAGTGTGATCATGGGGACTGATGTTGACAGGTTGTCAAAAACAGGTTTGTCACTTTAGTCAGCAGGATGTTGGTTTAGCTTTATCATATCATTCATGGGGACCAACAGATTTGTAGAAGTCTTCGCGGCTGACACAAGATTTTCATGAACAGTCATACTTAATTCTAACCATTTAACATCAACAGTGGAGGGCTTCAAGGCATCACTCCCAACAGGGATGGGTTAGGGACTTAATTTAGGACACCAGGAAGGGGATAACACTTAAAATATTTAAAAAAAATCGAGGACAACAACAACAAAAATCTAATTTCAGATTCATGAATGGACAAACATGCTTTCCCTTTAAGATATTAAAACAGGATGTTGGTTTTCTTAGTCTGATGGATTTTCCCATGTCACATGGGGAGTTCAGGACTAGGAAAATGGGTCCTTCCTTTTAACACACATAATTTTATTAGTTAATATCATATGGTAAAAGACACATGAACTGTTCATCTGAAATTAAACCAGACAGTGCACCAATAATGGAGGGCTCAAACTACATCCTGTTGGTCTTCTCAAATAATCTTAGAGAAACATTAACATTTAGATTCTAATCCCCTGAGTTGCAACAAAGCAAACAACTGAGAAGACAAAAAGTAATAGCCACTTATCAAATCCCATACCATTAAAAAAATTATGGATGTAAAAATAAATTACGATGTCAGGATGATATTTAAGCAACATTTATTTCAACATGGACTTCAAAAAATTGGTGATACTTAACCTGTCAAATGACACATATATATTCCTCTGAAAAGGGCTCATGTACTGAATAGGAGAATTTAAATGAAGATCAATATAAAAAGATGGATTAATTTAATTTATTAAAAGAAAGGGAAGATAATTATATTTTTAGGATATTATTCTCCAAAGAGAGGAACAATAAATGAAAATTCATACATGTTTTAAACATAGAAGGAAAAATAAATAGAAATTAGTATATATGTTTTAGAATGCATACATAAATAAATAAATCCATACTTTACATAGCAATGCTTAAGAGACAACAATAAAACAATTAGGTTTCTTATGAATCTAAAGCTAAACTAATGTACAAACAAATTTTGGTCAACTCAAACTGCATAGAGAAACCCTAACTCAACATACTGTAAAAATTGTTTAAAATTGTTTTAATTATCAAATGATGGTGTTTATAAGTTCAAAATTTATAACAGTATTACTTATCCTGTGCTTGAGAGGTCAAAGTAGAGCAGAATTAACTAAGAGAGAGGCTGCTAAATTGAATTGATCTATAATTTTGAGGACTTTGGTTTGATGGACTAAGGAAATGATATTTTGGGAGAAAGTTTCTGTCTTTGTGTTAACAGAAATAAAAGAAAACAAAAATACCAAACAAACAAATAACATGATTTGCTCTTCCATCTTCATGGAAACAGATCCCTGATTCTTGATCTGAAAAAAAAAAAAAAAAAAAAAAAAGGCTGTTTCTAGCTGTGGCCCAAAGCTCACTGACCTGTCCCACATTTCCCAGCTCCCAAACCCCATGGGAGAGAGAGCTCAGCGCCCAGACAGGTGAACACTCCTGAGACTGCAGGGCAGGAGAGATCACCAGTACTGCACACCCTTGCCCACATCCCTGGCCCAAGAGGAAACTGTATAGGGCTGTTGGGAGCGGCACATATAGATAAGATGGCGCTGACATCTAGTGGTCGTTTGTGGTATACAACCATTAAAGCCGTGTCTTTGGCATCCCTCTGGCATCTACAAGGCCAGGGTGATATTATGCTAATAAGGTATTCCATACTCCACCAATCCCCAGAGGACAAGTTTACAGCCACAGCCTGTCTTGTATATAAGGCGAGTGCTTTGTTCCTCGGGGTCTCCCGTATCAACAATGAGGTGTTCCTACAATAAAGGCTGTTGAGAAGAATCCAACGGTCTTTTGTCTTCCTTGCTGGTCTAGGTGGGCGCTTCATAGGGCCTCTGGGAACAGGAAGATAGGGGCACTCAAAACTGTGATCCAGACACTACCAGGATCTGAAGGGACCTGGTCAAAAAGCTCCATGCACCTTCAGAGGGGCAGACATGCTTGGAAAGCCAAAGGAGACTACTCTCTGCCCACATTTCTGACTCCAGAGGAAAACACCTAGCACCATTAGGCCCCCTGTGCACAGGGTCCCAAGTGAAGGCAGAGCAGGCCCTTCTGGTTGCTGCCCTCACGGAGAGCTGAATCCCGGATCTGAGGAGTGACTCCTGACCCGAGACCAGAGGTAAGACCAACTTTTCTGCTCCAAGTGACCTGCCTGGTGGACTCAGGACACATGCCCACAGGAACACCTGAAGACCAGTAGACAGGAACGAATACACGCCTGAAAGCAGAACACACTGTTCCCATACCTGGCTAAAAGAGAACAGGAAAAAAAGTCTACAGCACTCCTGACACACAGGCCTATAAACGGTCTAACCACTGTCAGAAATAGCAGAACAAGGTACAACAAGAACAAGAACAGAGACAACATGATGGCAAGAGGCAAGCGCAGGAACCCAAGCAACAGAAACCAAGACTACATTGCATCATCAGAGCCCAGTTCTCCCACCAAAGCAAACACTGAATATCCAAACACACCTGAAAAGCAAGATCTAGATTTAAAATATCATTTCATCATGATGATGGAGGACTTCTAGAAAGACGTAAAGAACTCCCTTAGAGAAATGCAGGAAATCACAAATAAACAAGCAGAAGCCTGTAGAGAGAAAATGCAAAAACCCCTGAAAGAATTACAGGAAAACACAATCAAACAGGTGAAGGATTAAAAATGGAAATAGAAGAAACAAAGAAAAAAGCACAAAGGGAGACAACCCTGGATATAGAAATCAAAGGAAGAAACAAGTAAATATATACACAAGCATCACCAACAGAATGCAAGAGATAGAAGAGAGAATCTCGGGAACAGAAGATTCCATAGAAATCATCAACACAACAGTCAAAGATAATGTAAAACAGAAAAAGATACTGGCCCAAAACATACTGGAAATCCAGGAAACAATGAGAATATCAAACCTAAGGATAATAGGTAGGGAAGAGAGTAAAGACTCCCAACTTAAAGGACCAGAAATATCTTCAACGAAATCATAGAAGAAACTTCCCTCACCTAAAGAAAGAGATGACCATAAACATACAAGAAGCCTACAGAACTCCAAATAGATTGGACCAGAAAAGAAACTCTTCCTGTCACATAATAGTCAAAACACCAAATGCACAAAACAAAGAAAGAATATTAAAAGCAGTAAGGGAAAAAGGTCAAGTAATATATAAAGGCAGACCTATTAGAATTACACCAGACTTCTCACCAGAGATTATGAAAGGCAAAGATCCTGAACAGATGTCATACAGACCCTAAGAGAACACAAATCCCAGGCTAGGTTACTGTATCCAGCAAAACTCTCAATTAACATAGATAGAGAAACCAAGATATTCCTTGACAAAACCAAAATTACACAATATCTTTCTACAAATCCAGTCCTACAAAGGATAGTAAATGGTAAAGCCCAGTACAAGGAGGCAAGCTACACCCTAGAAAAAGCAAGAAACTAATCCTTTTTCTGCAAAACAAAGAGAAGACAAGCACACAAACATAATCTCACATCCAAACACGAATATAACAGGAAGCAAAATCAGTATTACTTAATATCTCTCAACATCAATGGACCCAATTCCCCAATAAAAAGACACAAATTAACAACCTGGATAGACAATGAGAACCCAACATTTTTGCTGCCTATAGAAAACACACCTCAGAGACAAAGACAGACACAACCTCAGAATAAAAGGCTGGAAAACAACTTTCCAAGCAAATGGTCTGAAGAAGCAAGCTGGAGTAGCCATTCTAATATCGAATGAAATAGATTTTCAACCAATAGTCATCAAAAAAGATAAGGAAGGACACTTCATATTTATCAAAGGAGAAATCCACCAAGATGAACTCTCAATCCTAAATATATGCTCCAAATACAAGGGTACCTATATAAATAAAAGAAACCTAACTAAAGCTCAAAATACACATTGCACCTCACACAATAATAGTAGGAGATTTCAACACCCTATTCTCATCAATGGACAGATCATGGAAACAGAATTTAAACAGAGACATAGACAGACTAAGAGAAGTCATGAGCCAAATGGACTTAACAGATATTTATAGAACATTCTATCCTAAAACAAAAGGATATACCTTCTTCTCAGCTCCTCATGGTACTTTCTCCAAAATTGACCATATAATTGGTCAAAAAACGGGCCTCAACACGATAAAGAAAGATAGAAATAATCCCATGCCACCATAAATAATCCATAAGGCCACCACGGGCTAAAGCTGGTCTTCAATAACAATAATGAAAGAACACCCACATATACATGGAAGTTGAACAACATTCTACTCAATGATAACCTGGTCAAGGAAGAAATAGAGAAATTAAAGACTTCTTAGAATTTAATGAAGATGAAGGCAAACATACCCAATCTTATGCGATGCAATAAAAGCTGGGCTAAGAGGAAAACTCATAGCTCTGAGTGCCTGCAGAAAGAAACAGGAGAGAGCATATATCAGCAGCATGACAGCACACCTAAAAGCTCTAGAACAAAAAGAAGCAAACACACCCAGGAGGAGAGGAAGGCAGGAAATAATCAAACTCAGAACTGAAATCAATCAAGTAAAAACAAAAAGGACTATACAAAGTATCAACAGAATCAAAATCTTTTTCTTTGAGAAAATTAACAAGATAGATAAATGCTTATACAGACTATCCAGAGGACACAGAGAGTGTGTCCAAATTAACAAAATCAGAAACGAAAAGGGAGACATAACACCAGAGTCAGAGGAAATTCAAAAATTATCAGATCCTACTACAAAAGCCTATATTCAACAAAACTTGAAAATCTGGAGGAAATGGACAATTTCCTAGACAGATACCAGGTACCAAAGTTAAATCAGGAACAAATAAACCATATAAACAACCACATAACTCCTAACGAAATAGAAGCAGTCATTAAAAGTCTCCCAAACAAAAAGAGCCCAGGTCCAGGTGCGTTCAGTGCAGAATTCTATAAGACCTTCATAGAAGACCTCATGACAATAGTGTCCAAACTATTCCACAATACTGAAACAGATTGAGCGCTACTCAATTCCTTCTCTGAAGCCACAATTACTCTTATACCTAAACCACACAAAGACCCAACAAAGAAAGAGAACTATAGACAAATTTCCCTTATGAATATTGACACAAAGATACTCAATAAAATTCTTGCAAACAAAATCCAAGAGCACATCAAAACAGTCATCCATCTTGATCAAGTAGGCTTCAGTCCAGGGATGCAGGGATGGTTTAATATATGGAAATCCATCAACGTAATCCACTATATAAACAAATTGAACGATAAAAACTGCATGATCATTTCATTAGATGCTGAGAAAGCATTTGAGAAAATTCAAAACCCCTTCAAGATAAAAGTCCTGGAAAGAATAGGAATTCAAGGACCATAAACATAGTAAAAGCCATATACAGCAAACCAGTAGCTAATATTAAATTAAATGGAGAAAAACTTGAAGCAATTCCACTAAAATCAGGGACTAGACAAGGCTGCCCTCTTACTCCCTACTTATTCAATATAGTTCTCAAAGTCCTACCCAGAGCAATCAGACAACAAAAGGAGATCAAATGGATACAGATTATAAAGGAAGAAGTCAAAATATCACTATTTGCAGAGGATATGATGGTATATTTAAGTGATCACAAAGGTTCTTCCAGAGAACTACTAAACCTGATAAACACCTTCAGCAAAGTGGCTGGGCATAAAATTAACTCACATAAATCAGTAGCCTTCCTCTACACAAAAGAGAAACAAGCCAAGAAAGAAATTAGGGAAATGATATCCTTCTTAATAGTCCCAAATAATATAATATACCTCCGTGTGACTTTAACCAAGCAAGTGAAAGATCTGTATGATAAGAACTTCAAGCCTCTGAAGACAGAAATTCAGAATTCATCTCGGAAGATGGAAAGATCTCCCATGTTCATGGATTAGCAGGATTAATATAGCAAAAATGGCCATTTTACCAAAAGCGATCTACAGATTCAATGCAATCCCCATCAAAATTCTAACCCAATTCTTCATAGAGTTAGACAGAACAATTTGTGAACTCATCTGAAAAAACAAAAAACCCAGGATAACTAAAACTATCCTCAACAACAAAGGGGAAAGGGAATAATAATTGAAATGTAAATAAGGAATGCCCAATTTAATAAAGATGGAGGAAAAAAGTCACAGTATCATAAATTCCAAAAGTTTCTGTAAATATTTATTGTGTGCAGCCTCGCAGATGAAAAGAATGTAACTAATTTTCTTGTTTGTTTTGAAGTTATTTATTTAGGACTACACACTTCATTTTTCTTGTGTACAAAAAGTAATTATGAAGTCAAAAGGAAAATAGCTCATATACTTCAAAACGTATGAAAAATGTAAAACTTTATTACACACATTAATTTCTAAGCAAGGACATCTCCAGCTTCAGTGTAGCTGGGACAAGCCAGAGAACCGATGGCTATCTATGCGTGTTTCTCCCAAAGGGCTTATACAAACCCAAATAAACAATTTCTTTTATGTCTGCCTTTGCTTTGTTTTATAAATTTTCACTTCCCAATGTAGACAATACTTTAGCTGACTTTTTTGGGGTGGTGTGCTCATATATTTTTTGTGAGTTCGCCCCGTTAGAACCCCCCCAAAAAAGAAAAGAAAAGAAAAGAAAAGAAAAAATGACGCTAGCCAAAACTTGCCCTATCTAGAGCAAATAGATCTTGTTGGACTGAAGCCCTAAGGGCCAGCAGAAAGAAAGGAAACAGGCAACCTAGGGAGGAAGGAGCTTGGGAGGACCCTCTAGAATGTACCAGAGACCTGGGAAGTGAGAGACTCTCAGGACTCAAAGGGGGACCCTGGATGAAATGACCTACAGTGGGAAGAGAAAACTTATTTAACCCACCTCCAGCATAAAGACAGGGATTCAAGTGAGGAATGTGTTTGCTATTCTACAGTCAATGCTCTGACACATAATTCTTGCAATTTGAAAGAAATGCAGGGATGAAAATGGAGAAAATAGAGAAAAGCCTGAGGATAAAAGGGTCCAAAGTGGGACCCAGCACAAGGTGAGGTCCCAGGACCTGACACCATTACTGAGGCTATGGGGCATTCAGAAAAGGGACCTATCATGACTGCCCTCAGAAAGACCCAACAAGCAGCTGAAAGCATCAGCTTATCAGATATGTGCAAAAAAAGTAATAAGGATAGGGAAGAGAAAAGGAGAGATAGAAATCCTTGAGTCTAAGCTCCCACATTTAGTTTCCTCTGTGTCTACAACTATCAATGAATAGAAGCTGCTGACCCCTGTGCTTGAATTAGGGAAAAGCTGGAAGAAGATGAGGGGGAGGGCTATCCTGTAGCAGCACCAGCAGTCTCAGTTAACCTGAACCCCCGAGATATCTTTGACATTGGATCACCAACCAGTCAGCACCAGCTAAGATGAGGCCTCCAGCACACATACAGCAGATGACGCCTGAGTATGAGTTCAGTCAGAGAAGATGCACCTAATCATCAAAGGATGGGAGTCCCCAAGAAGTTTAGATGTCTGGTGGGATAGGTGGGGTGGGAACATGGGGGTGGGGGCAGCAAGAAGATATGGGATGTGGAACTGTTGGGGTTTTGAACTGGGAAGGGAATAAAATCTGGACTGTAAAAATCAATAAATAAAAAATTAAAAACATATAAATATATTCTCCTTTTAGGAGATAATTTATAAACAACTATAGTTTTAGACACAGAGGAAACTAAATGTGGGAGCTTAGACTCAAGGATTTCTATCTCTCCTTTTCTCTTCCCTATCCTTATTACTTTCTTGGGTGAAGAGAAGGAGGGTGATAAGAAAAAGGGGGACATAGAAATACTAAAAGAAATTAGACAAATAGAGGAAGGTTAGTAAATCTACTGTTAAAACAAAATATTTTGTAGCAATAATCTTACATTGGTGGAAAATTGTGTGTATTGCTACAAAAATAAGGTTATATTTGTAACATTAGTACAGCATTATTTATATTGACACCGGTTTAAAGTTTTCATGAGTATAATTCCTTGAATATTAGTACAAAATGAAAATTGTTTTTTATGATTAAATAGACATTATCCATATACCATACATTTAAAAATACAAGATTTAGACTCAGTCCTCTTAATTGTTGCTATTACAAACTGATTAAAAGAATTAAATAATATAAGTTAGTAATCAGGTAATCAAATCACATTCAAATCAAAATCAAGTTAAATACAATAAACTTTCTTCACAACCATTCAAATAATAACTAAAAATAATCAATATTGGACAATCTTTTTATACTTTATATAGATAGATGGTCTTTAAGTCATGAGAGATTCACAAAATATGACATTTAAGGTGATTTCATTATTAAAAGACCTTTTGTCTATGAGACATGTCTGCACCTGACAGTACCTTAATTCCATTTCAGAGAAGATAATAAACCTCAATACCTTCAAATAAATTTGCATTGATTAAGACAATCTAACAACTGGGCAAAATGCCCTGATGTTATCTATGGTCAAAATCTTGTCCAAAGAGAACAAACAGATACAAGGTGATTGACTGCTGCACTGTGCCAATACAGAGTACATACATAGTCCTTCATAATTTCTGATTCACTTAAGATATTCCTGTGGTGCAATAAAAGGTGTTTAAAAATTAGAAAGAAAGTCTAGGTCTAAAAAGATAGTTTTAAGATGATGATATGAATTGAAATAATAGATAACTTAGATACAAAATTATAAACTCAATAAGAGAAAATAGATGAGGAAAATATCATCTAAGCTAAGATATTCAAACAGTATACTTTTGAATGAAATTCAAACCGAAAAATTCTCATAATTGTTTCAAAATAGTTCTAATATTTATTTTTCTTGCTATAAGGAAAAAAATCCTTTGAAATGCACAAAAATGGGGAAATGGAGTGGGTTGGACTGATGCTTCTTGTATTCTAATGTTAATATTCATTGCCCAAGTCTGGTTTCCCCTGAGATGAGAGAGTCACATGTAAACCCTATATGACTTTGTCTCCAAGTTATTTCTGGTTGGAAAAATAAAGATGCCAACAGCCAAAAGAGGGGAAATAGAGATATACACAGGTTTTAGAATTCCTGGAACGGTGATCATCCGAGAAGGAACAAAAGAAAGAAGAAAAATGTCAGAGAGGAAGAAAAGCCATTATGGGATATATAAGCCATTAAAATATTGTTATGAGGCCAAGACCAATTAAAATTAAGAGCAGTAGAAATAAAACAAAATAAATAATAATTAATAATTCAGGGATATTAGTAGGAAATAGATTCTAATAGCATAGAGGATAGCTAGATGCACAGCTGTAATGCTGATTAGGACTTATATAAAGATTGTGCATGTCTTTTCTCTGAAAACTTTAAGAAGAAAGGTGGAGTAATTTAAAAATTTCTACCACATTAACCTTTGTGACAGTTCAGTGTTTGAGATCTGATATGAGAAGCCATTAGTTCAGCTGTGTGCAAGGTCATGAATGATTTAGTCTTTCAAAGGTAAGCTGCATGGTATGTACAGACTGGATCAAGGCACATGTAATGAACACAAAGGGTTGGGAAGCATCATTATTAGGCGATCAAGACCCAAGCATCTTGCTGACAGGGATTTACATGGATTGCAGTACTTTTCAAGAGGTAGCTTGATTTATTAACCTTGAATTATCTGTTATTCTTGATTTAAGGAGGTCAGTTGGCTGGCCTTCCGCATTGGGCAAGTTGATCCTTGCCTTTATTTTGCTTGATGAAGGAAATTTGTGGATTCTAAAGCAAAAGCCTTTAACTCATTTTCACATACTTATTTAACTTGGTGCCTGCACCAAGGTGAAGAGCTCCCATTTTGGGGTGTGAATGAGATCTATTATAGTATATGATATCATGTAATATGATCTATTATAGTATATGATGTCTTATGCTGGTCCAGGAAGTTTTGCAAAAATCACATTTTAAGCTAAGCTGTTAAATATTCCATCTATAGATGGCCATGTGTCAAAACTAAGGAGTAATCTATATCTGAAATACCACAATAACCTCTACATAGTTTCTTATTTGGAGAAAACTGATGATTTAACTGGAAGCACATGGTGTTTGCATTTCATACTGCACATGAGTAAAAAATTCATTTCTGCCTAGAGAAGCAGAAAAGATACCTGGATTGCAGACCTGGTACAATTCTGTACTGAATCTCGTGGTTCCATGTGATGAATCTCCATCTCACACCAGAAAATAACCAGGAATATGATTCAGGAGGAGGATGAGACATTTGTCCACTCCAGTAGGTAGGAGAGATAGTTTATGTACCTGCACTTTGAGGAGTTTCATGATTATGACTTAATCTTTTGTCCATATATTCCCATAGGTCTCTATGCTGCTTAACAAAAGGAGTGAGGAGTCCTCATGAAAGACTGGGAAACAGGATGAGAACAGAGAAGGAACTCAGCTGGATGTTATCTATATTTTTACTGGAGGACAGGTGGCCTTAGCATTCTTCATGAATGATGAACAATAGGAAACTCACTTGGATGAGCCCCATACTTCTACGTGCACTACACTGAATGGTATGTTGCCAAACCTGCCTCAACTCATCAGAAAGTTTAAGGCCATGTACTTTCAGTTATAAAAATGAGCCACAAGTTGGTTTTCTTCCAACATTGTATGAATGCCAACCACAAATTTAAAGTAATAGAAATGAGACTGTCTGTAGAATATCCCCATCATGCTCTCATACAGATGAGAGAAATTGTAATATTGAAAAGTGAACAAAGCCTAACTTTAGTCCAGAGCTCCTACTAAAGACCAGAGCTCCTACATAAGACCAGCAATTCCTGGGGATTGTTCAAGGTAGTTGTGACTGCAATCAACCTCTTCACAATTACATAACACCTGAAGTGTGTCGGCGTTCCTAATGTTTCTGAGCCAGATGCTGGCTCTTGCTAAACTAAGTAGGTGCCATCCAAAAGTGGGTGTCCCATATACAAACTAAGAAGAATCATATTGTCAGTAGCCTCCAGTGTTGTTGACTTATCTTCCTGTTGGTGTCCAGTGAACAGAAGAAGCTGCCCAGGCTTCTTGTCTCAACTGCTTTGAGCCTCCCAACATGAGGATAAGTTCTTTAAACCTTGTCAGAATTGCTTGGGTTATTTGCTATTTGCCCTTGAATTGAATGACAGACATGCCCCCAGTCCTCTTTGCTAGAGGCTTCACTACCTTTCCTCTTTCCTGGAATTGCTCTGGACCAAACCAATTACTATTCAAATGAAAATCCTGCCAGTGGCTGTCACACTCCACAAATCTATACTTTGAGGTTTTTTTGATTCATTAAAACAGACAATGCTAACAATCGTTTATAATTTCTTTGTGACTTAAATCAAATGTGTACTAATAAGCATTTTCATTTTGACAAAAGTCCATGAAAAAAGAAACTTATGGAAGGATTGTTTTTTCTCACAGTTCCTGGGAAAAGTCTATGACATCAAAGACACACTGCTGTCAGGAGCATTGGAGCATTTGGTAACTTTATTTATAGTGAGCAAAGAGATGAATCAATGCAAGTGATCCTCTTAGGGTTTTTTGTTTGAATGTTTGGTTTTGTTTTGTTTTTTTCTTTGTTTTGTTTTTAACCAACTCTAACACTGTCACAGTTGCATAAATTTAGATTAAGTTTCCCAGATCAATTTAACAAGTATAGATAATCCCCAAAAGGCTCCTATATTCAGTGTTTCTAAATAATGTTAATCCAAAATAGGCAGACTACTGATCATATGCGTCAAATGTAAATTATTAAAAATGACATTCATATGATAAATATTATCTAGTATGCCAACATTTTTTAATTATCTCCGTTTTTTCATATTTACCTGAATTAGAGTTGAACTCAGTACAGAGTAAAGTCACATTTATAAGTAAACATTCATCCCTCTTCAACCAGACTAAATTTACAGCCACATAAGATATTTTATCAGTTCATAAAGTGATTGCATATATGGCAAATACTCAGTAAATAAAATTTTTGGATTAAATGGATTTGAGCTTTTTAACTCTCATTTATAAATATTTATTATTTCAAACATTCTGTATGTTTATGAATATTGTGCATATGATTTAAGGTGCCCTAGAGGACAGAAACATCTCACCTGCCCTGAAGCTGGAGTTACAGCTGATGTAAGCTCACTCTTACGGATTCTGGGACTTGAATTTGGCCTCACTCCATAATAGCAGTATGTGCTCTGAAAAATTTGGTCTCTCCCAAACCCTTTAGTTTGATAGTTAAATAGTGGGTGTACTTACTTACATAATTAATGCTTTAAAATGAAAAAAGTATTTTAGATTTCTATAACATGTTGTTCTTTAGACAACCATTATAATGTTATTATTATATGGAACTAAACACACATGTTGGGGAAGGCATTATGGATCCTTTCTGACTGTGAGTGGCAATCCTGAAGACTGATGAGAAATAAATTACCCAAGTTCTAACCAAGGTCTGATTTTTCCCTTGATATTTGCACACCAGGCTGGAATTGGAAGGAATGAAGGTTATCAGGGCGTATGGGTCAAATAAGCTTTAGCTGGCCTTAGTATGGGAGAAATAGGCTTCTGCAGAGGTTTTAGTGAAATGGCTCTTTTTCCTGGGGGTGAACAAAAGCTATATAAGCCTTGGAGAATGAATATATGTTTTCAGGATGAGTGTACATCATTGGCTCGGACCAAGGTGTTGTGAATGCGTTGTTTTCATGAATGAAATTCCATGTGCTAGCTGTTCCTGTTCTTATAAGAGGAAAGGAAGTTTAACCTGAAACATGGCCAGCAGGCTCTGTGAGGAGCTCTTTAGCAGCAGGGATTAGAGTGGCATTTTAAGGCTATATGCACAATGACAGGAACCAGGAGAATCTGTATCCTCATCCTACCAGGCTCAGGATGCAAACTTCAGGGTGCAGACACATCTTGATGTCACTCTTCCTTCCTCAGGAACAGCTCCTCTGGTTGCAGAGCTTTCCAGTCTGACACCTAAGTGAGACATTGAGTTAGGATCAACCCTTAGCCCGGTGGCATAGTTCTGCTTTTCAACTATTTGAGCCATATATCATTCTCCCTGGATTGGCGTCTTTGATTTTGTTGTTTTGGCATTAGTCTATACATCCCGTCCCACAGTGTTTTGATGGATGAAGCAAAGAAGTGCAGGCTGACTGGAACCGGATGTAGATCTCTCCTGAGAGACACACCCAGAATACAGCAAATACATAGGCGAATGCCAGCAGCAAACCACTGAACTGAGATCGGGACCCCCGTTTAAGGAATCAGAGAAAGGACTGAAAGAGCTGAAGTGGCTTGAGACCCCTTATGAACAACAATGCCAAGCAACCAGAGCTTCCAGGGACTAAGTCACTACCCAAAGACTATACATGGACTGACTGACCCTGGGCTCCAACCTCATAGGTAGCAATGAATAGAATAGCCTAGTAAGAGCATCAGTGGAAGGGGAAGCCCTTGGTCCTGCCAAGACTGAACCCCCAGTGAATGTGCCTGCCAAGACTGAACCCCCAGTGAATGTGATTGTTGGGGGGAGGGTGGTAATGGGAGGAGGATGGGGAGGGGAAGCCCATATAAAAGGGGAGGGGGAGGGATTAGGGGGATGTTGGCCTGGAAACTGGGAAGGAGAATAACAATCGAAATGTAAATAAGAAATAAGCAAGTTAATAAAGATTAAAAAAAAAAAAAAGGATCCAACTGCTTCTTCCCAATAGATGTCACATGGCAATGTGTCTGAAATTATAGAACTTCTATATTTTGATAGGGAATTGTAAAATAAGTCCAGTTTCACTGTTAAATATGTATTACATTCCCAGGCGTATCTGTAAGATTTCTCCATTTTACTTCTGTTGATTTCCTGGCATTGCTGGGTCAGGCCCATGGGAGAGAACCATAACTGAGTTTCCCAAACTGGTCAGAGGCTTGCCACATCTATCAAATTAGGAACAGCAATAATTATTCCAATGCTACTGCATCCTCCTCCTTCTTAATCTTTATCATTTTCTTCATTTTTGTTTTCATTTTAAATCTTTTTATCAAACCCATTTTTATGATTTTCATTTCCTTTTTTCCTTTTTTGTTTTTGATTGAAAGAGGTGGTTACAACAGCAGCATATAATTGAGAAGGCTACACATCTATGCAGGCAATGAAACACTCTTGCAAAAATCCCCTGTACCTCTTGGTAGGATCTGAAGCTTTACAAAGAATACACACTTGATTTGTTATTATGGTTTTGGGTTAATTGCTTCAGCATGATTTCTTTAGTTTGATCAATTTTTCTTTGCATTCATGATATAGTCTTTTATCCTGATGAATACTCCATGGTATAAATGTGCCATATTTTCTTTATCCAATCTTCATTTATCTAGGTTATTTTTATTTACTGGCTTTTATGAATATAGACACAAGGAACATTTTGAGCATGTATACGTGCTGTAAGACCAAACACCCTATTGGTACATGGCCCTGAGTGATATAGCTGCTCCTTGAGATAGATTGATACCCACTGGAGTTCTGAAGAACTGCTATATTGAATTCTATCTACTATTTATATAAGTTTGCACCTTCACCAGTAAGAGAAGAATGTCCCCTTGCTCCATTTCCTCACCAAATGATCTCTCACCGGTTCTGTCAATCCTAGTCATTCTGAGAGGTGTATGATGAAATCTCAAAGTAGTATTCAATTGCACTTCCCAGATGGCTACAGATGCAGAAGTTTTCTTTATTTCTCAGCCATTTGACTTTCTTCTATTTAAAATTCTTTGTTTAGGTCTGTACCCCACTTGTTATTTGGATTATTAGTTTACTTGTTATATGGCTTCTTGGTTTCTTTCTATATTTTGGTATTAATCATTTAGAAGGTGTGGAGTACGTGAAAATATTTTCTCCTTGTATATGTAGGCAGCTCCTTTGTCTAAATGATAGTGTCTTTTACAATACAGATGTTTTTAATTTTATGATGTCCCCCTTGTTAACTGTTGGTCTAAGTGCTTTGGTATAGTGTTCTCTTCAGGATGTAGTCACCTGTCATTTTTTTTCTATTAGGTTCTGTGTATCTGGTTTAATATAGAGGTCTCTTTGATCCACAGGGACTTCAGTATTGTTTAGGGTGATACATATGGTTCTATTTTTACTCTTCTCCCTGCAAGTATCCAGTATGACCTTCATTATTTGTTGAAGGTGCTATCCTTTGTTCTAGTGTGGGTTTTTGACCTATTAATAAAAACCAGGTGTCCATAGGTATATAGATTTATGTCTGGGGCTTTGATATCATTCTGTTGATCAACTTGTCTGCTTTTATACCAATACCATACAGGTTTTATTGCTATAGGTATATAGTGTAAATTGAGATCAAGAATGGTGTGACTTCCAGCCATTATTTTACTGTTTTTGCTTTTGTGCAGTTTTCGTTATTTCTATATGGAGCTCAAAATTGTCCTTTCAAGGTCTGTGAAGAATAATGTTTGAATTTTGCTGGAGACAGAATTGAATCTATAGATTGCTTTTGGTACCTGGAAATGTTTTCTATGTTATTCTAAGTGATACATGAGCACAGATCTTTCCCTCCCCTACTAACTTCTTTAATGATTACTTGTGCCATGTGATAGTTCTATGTTTGTTTCCACACAAATCTTCACAGACGGTATTTTACTTTACATTCTTACTAATAGTGAACAGGAAATATTTTATCCCCATGCTACCAGCCTGTGTCTTCTTCATGACTTCATGATAGCCATTATACCTAGATTGAGGATGAGATATCAAAATAGTTTTAATTTGCAGTTTCCTAATGTCTAAGGACATCAAAAATATTTGAAGTATTCAATCAACGAATAAGTATGTATCTTCCTGGAGAACACTATTTCATTTCTTAGTCTATTTTCTCTCATTTTATTTCTTTTTATTCTATTTACATTCTACCCATATCCTTTCCCTGGTCTTCCTTCCTGCAGTTGCTCATTCCATTCCTCCTCACCCTTGCCTCTGAGAGGTTGCTCCACTCAACAGGATCAGGCCTTTCACTTCCCTGGGGCGTCTAGTCTCTAAAAAATTAGGTCCATTTTCTCTTACTGAAGCCAGATCAGGAAGTCCTCTGGCCAGCTTTACACTCAGGTTAGTTATTTGAAAGAGGGAGAGTAAAATAGCAAGCAAAGAAGGTAGGGACACTGGAAGGGAGAAGAAATAGCAAGAAAATAGCAAGCAAAGAAGGTAGGGACACTGGAAGGGAGAAGAAGAAGAGAGTGGAGAAGAGAAACAAAGAAAGAAGAGCATAGAGAAGAAGAGAGAAAGAGAAAGATATATAGAGATATTAGTTCTGTCCCAACTCTAGGATTGGGAGGGTAACTAGATTATTAAGTTGTGACTCAGTATTTCCCTAGGAAAGTCATGACTCCAGTGAGGGCCTACCTATAAATATTTGTGTTCACCTCCTCTGACACACTCTATGTGGCTCCACAGTTTGGTAAGTGATCTTTCAATTTCCCTATCAGGGTGCTACAAGCTGGATCATAATGATTTATTTTTTCCTTGACACAGAACTGTTTTAATCCTTTCTCCTGAAGACTATCCGACCGACCTTGACAGGTTTGTTGTTTTCTTTACTGTTTGTAAGAGCCTTGTGTTACAAAATGTTGTAATTTTTGATTTTCTATAGAATATCAAAATCGCATTTTTTACATATGATTAACAAGCTTTCTCCCCAGCACCAGTAACATAGCATTTCTTTTTATTTGATGTTCCTCTGATCTTACAATTTATTCCTTTCAAGAAAACAGGTCAAGTAAAGGTGAACAATTCCTCCTCCTTGCAACTTTTTGTTTCCATTCTTCCAACAGTATAAGATGGACCAAAATTTGACCTCAACTGAGCAGGAAGTAATGAGGCTCTTCTTCATATTTCAAGAGTACTCTGTGAAAACAATAGATGAGCTGGATGGCCAGGAAATAGAAAGGCTGTTTAGAGATCAACTTCTAAATTTTCTAAAGGTAGGTACTTCTTACTGATGGTGGAGTGTATAGTCTGCAACAGTCAGAGTAAAAGTTCAAACTCTTTCCTTTCAGGGTGACTGGGGTGGTCAAACTTAGATATTGATACTTAGGAAAGTGCAGTTGTAATGTATTCTGAGAGCCCATGTTCTAAACAAAGGTATATATCTGCTCACCAATGACAGAGAGGCACAAAATTAAAACACATTTAATTTCACTTCCTTAATTGCCAGAGATAGACTGGGTGGGATAGTGTGTGTGTGTGTGTGTGTGTGTGTGTGTGTGTGTGTTTGTTGGTTGGTTGGTAAAGATCTTTTCCCAATCTGTTGGTTGTCGTTTTGTCCTAACAACAGTGTCCTTTGCCTTACAGAAGCTTTGCAGTTTTATGAGATCCCATTTGTCAATTCTTGATCTTAGAGCATAAGCCCTTGGTGTTTTGTTCAGGAAATTTTCTCCAGTGCCCATGTGTTTGAGATGCTTCCCCACTTTTTATTCTATTAGTTTAAGTGTATCTGGTTTGATGTGGAGGTCCTTGATCCACTTGGACTTAAGCTTTGTACAGGGTGATAAGCATGGATCGATATGCATTCTTCTACATGTTGACCTCCAGTTGAATCAGCACCATTTGCTGAAAATGCTATCTTTTTTCCATTGGATAATTTTGGCTCCTTTGTCTAAAATCTAGTGCCCATAGGTGTGTGGGTTCATTTCTGGGTCTTCACTTCTATTCCACTGGTCTATCTGTCTGTCTCTGTACCAATACCAATGCAGTTTTTATCACTATTGCTCTGTAATACTGCTTGAGTTCAGGGATAGTGATTCCCCCAGAAGTCCTTTTATTGTTGAGGATAGTTTTAGCTATCCTGGGTTTTTTGTTATTCCAGATGAACTTGCAAATTTCAGCCCTGAGTTTGATTATTTCCTGCCTTCTATACCTCTTGTGTTTATTTATTTCTTTTTGCTCTAGAGCTTTTTGTTGTGCTGTCAAACTGCTGACATATGCTCTCTCCTGTTTCTTTTTGCAGTCACTCAGAGCTATGAGTTTTCCTCTTATTTCTGCTTTCATTGTGTCCCATATGTTTGGGAATGTTGTATCTTCATTTTCATTAAATTCTAAGAAGTCTTTAATTTCTTTCTTTATTTCCTCCTTAACCAAGTTGTCATTGAGTAGAGCCTTATTCACCTTCCATGTATATGTGGATATTCTGTCATTATTGTTGTTATTGAAGACCAGTCTTAGTGTGTGGTGATCTGATAGGATGCATGGGATTATTTCTATCTTCCTTTATCTGTTGAGGCTTGTTTAGTGACTGCTTATATGGTCAGTTTTGGAGAAGGTTCCATGATGTGCTGAGAAGAAGGCATATCCTTTTGATTTAGGCTGGAATAGATATATAAATATCTATTAAATCCATTTGGTTCATAACTTCTGTTAGTTTCTCTATGTCTCTGTTTAATTTCTCTTTCCATGATTTTTTCCATTGATGAGAGTGGGATATTGAATTCTCCTACTATTATCCAGTGAGGTACAATGTGTGCTTTGAGCTTTAGTAAGGCTTCTTTAATGAATGTAGGTGCACTAGTTTGGATCATAGATATTTAGGATTCAGAGTTCATCTTGGTGGATTTTTCCTTTAATGAATATGAAATCTCCTTTTTTATCTTTTTTAATGATTTTTTTTGGTTGAAAATCAATTTTATTTGATATTAGAATGGCAACTCTGGTCTGTTTCTTTGGGCCACTTGCTTGGAAAGTTGTTTTCCAGCAACTTACTCTGAGGTAGTGTCTGTCATTGTCTCTGAATTGTGTTTCCTGCATGCAGCAAAATACTGGTTCCTCTTTAAATATCCAGTCTGTTAGTCTATGTCTTTTTATTGGGGAATTGAGTCCATTGATTTTGAGAGATATTAAGAAATACTGATTGTCACTTCCAGTTATTTTCATTGTTAGAGGTGGCATTATGTTTTTTGTCTCTCTTTTGGTTTCATTGCAAGATTATATTCTTGCTTTCTGTATGATGTAGGTTCTCTCCTTGTATTGGAGTTTTCCATCTTTTGTCCTATGTAGGGCTGGATTGGTAGAAAGAAATTGTGTAAATTTGGTTTTGTCATGGAATATCTTGGTTTCTCCATCTATGTTAATTGAGAATTTTGCTGGATACAGTAACGTGGGCTGGCATTTGTGTTCTCTTAGGGTCTGTATGACATCTGTCCAGGATCTTCTGTCTTTCATAGTGTATGCTGAGAAGTCTGGTGTAATTCTGATATGTCTGCCTTTATATGTCACTTGAAATTTTTCCCTTCCTGCTTTTAATATTCTTTATTTGTTTTGTGCATTTGGTGTTTTAACTTTTATGTGATGGGAGGAATTTCTCTTCTGGTCCAATCTATTTGGAGGTCTGTAGGCTTCTTGTATGTTTATGGGCATCTCTTTCTTTAGGTTAGGGAAGTTTTCTTCTATGACTCTGTTGAATATATTTACTGGACCTTTAAGTTGGGAGTCTTCACTTTCTTCTATACCTATTATCCTTAGGTTTGATCTTCTCATTGTGTCCAGGATTTCCTGTATGTTTTGGGTTAGGAGCTTTTTGCATTTTACATTATCTTTGACAGTTGTGTAGATGTTTTCTATGGTATCTTTTGCCCCTGAGATTCCCTCTTCTATCTCTTGTATTCTGTTGGTGATGCTTGTATCTCTGGCTCCTTGTCTCTTCCTTAGGTTTTCTTAATCCAGGGTTGTCTCCCTTTATGCTTTCTTTATTGTTTCTCTTTCCATTTTTAATTCGTTCAGCTGTTTGGTTGTGTTTTCCTGTAATTCTTTCAGAGACTTTTGTGTTTTCTCTCTAAGGGCTTCTATTTGTTTACTTGTATATTCCAGCATTTCTTTAAGGGAGTTCTTTTTGTCTTTCTTAAAGTCCTCCATCATTATCAAAAAATGTGATTTTAAATGTAAATCTTGCTTTTCTGGTGTGCTTGGATATCCAGTATTTTCTTTGGTGGGAGAACTGGGCTCTGATGATGCCAAGTAGTCTTGCTTTCTGTTGCATAGGTTCCTGCGCTTACCTCTAACCATTGGATTGTCTCTGGTATTTGCTTGTCTTGCTGTTTCTGAGAGTGACTTGGCCCTGCTGTGGGCCTCTTTGTCGGTACTCCTCTAGAACTGTTTTCCTGTTTTCTTTCAGCCTTTCCTGAGAACAGGTGTTCTGATTTCAGGTATGTTGGAGCTCCTGGAGACTGGCAGGAATCAGAGGGTCCTGTTCCTGATTACTGGTAGATCATTGCACCTGTGGGTACCAGCGGCTTTCTGTTCCTGTATCCCTGTGTCCAGAGGAACTGTGCACATTCCCCTTGGACCAGGGATGTAGGCCGAGGTGTGCAGAGGTGTCAGTCTGTCCTGAGGACTCAGGATGTCTGCACTCCTGAGTGGTCCACTCTCTTCCCTAAGGGATTTGGATGCACTGAACAGTGGGATGGTATCAGTTCACTTCCGGGCAGAGCCAGAAACAGGAAGTGCCCTAGCCCAGAGGACTTCTGCCTCTGTGTATCCTGAATCCACCAGGCAGGTCATTTGGTAGCAGAAAAGTGGGTCTTACCTTTGCTCTTAGCTGTGGCAGCATTTCTGGAGACTGACTTTCAATTCTAGGAGTGGGCAAGAATCAAAGGGTCCTACCCCTGATTTCTCCTAGATCCTTGAACCCAGTGGGCACAGTTGGCACTATTCAATTCCCTCTTGGGTCTGGACTGTGGGCAGAGGGTGTTCTCCTCTGACTTCTCAGGATTATCCACACTTCTGAGGGTCCAGCTCTCTCCCCCATGGGATTTGGGTGCAGGGAGTTCTTTGGCTGGTTCAGTTCTTTCCTGGGCGCAGATCTACCACAGGTCCTGGTGGCTGTCTGTCCCTATATCCCTGTGTCCAGAGGCACTGTGCAGATTCTCCTTGGGCCAGGGATGTGGGCCAAGGTGTGCAGAGGTGGCAGTCTGTCCTGCAGTCTCAGGATGTCTGTACTCCTAGGTGGTCTGCTCTCTTCCCCACGGGATTTGGGTTGAAAGTGGGTTTTCAAGTTTTGAGTTGTGATTTAAAAATTACTTTTGGATATGCCCTTGTGCGATACTATGAAAGGCGGTGTGTATCCCATAATATCTCAATAAGCTCTGCATAGGTTTTCAACTGTGGAAAATGATTTTGTAGGCAGCGCTGAGAGTTCATATTTCATACTGTTCATGTATATTCAGGTCATTTCTGCTTATGAAAGATGACATGAATTTTGGAACTGTGGATTTCGATCAATCCTATAGTTTATCCCTAGTTTCCACTTTGACATTCTCCAACATCAAAAACTAAGCCAGATTTTGGGATCCAGGAGAAGGCTATCCAGTCTGTCATGTTTAAAAGATAGATAAGATACTCTCTGTCCATACTCTTTGTGGGATTTTATAAATATGACATGAATTTTTGTATGATCCTCTGGGTCACTTTGAGTCATAATAAAAGGTCACAAGTGTTCTCACAAAAGATTTAGAAACAAGATGTAGAAACAGTTGGATGTTGTCTACATTTTTGTTAGACAACAGATGGACTTAGGATTCTTCAGGAATTTTGAAGAAAAAGGAACTGAGTTAGATGTCTCACAAAATTCTGACTGCATTACAATGGACTGTATGAAACCCAAGCTACCTCTACTACACTCAGACCATATGAGCCTTGGTTCTGTCAGCTATAATAAAAAATGAGGCTCTGGAATTTTTCCAGTAGCTATCTGAAATCTAACCACAAAACTATAGTTCTGGAAATGAGAATGTCTATAGAATTTACCCATAACTATTTCATTTGGATTTCATAAATAGTTACATATGTCAAGTATGGAAGGCTCACCAGCCCAAAGCTCCCAAAAGAGACTAGGAGCTCCTTATGGTTATATAATGCGATTGTACTCAGGGCTGGCTAGACATGCGGGTTATCCTGTGTACATATATAGAGCACTTGAGATTTGTAGGTAATCCTGAGATTTCTTAGACAGGTGGCACTTGAGAAGCAAACAGGATGCCATGTAGCCATTGGAGGGCCTTTTTGAAGACTGAACAGAATCATATTGTTAGTTCCCTACAGGGATGTGATCTAGCTCCCTGTTGATGTTCTGGGAACACACAAAGATGCTATCCAGCCTTCTTCTCCAGGCTTAGGGGTAAATTTTCTGTAATATTAACAGAAGGGCTTTTATTGAGCAACAACCCCTTGAAATAAATGACATGACAGAAGTGCTTCCAGAGTCTTTTTTATTTTTTTCTTTCTTTATTTTTGTTCCTTTTGCTACAGGATGCCGTAAGTTTGCTCTTTTCTGGAACTCTTCATTGTCATCAAATCCCTAGTCAGATGGGCATTCTGCAGATCCCTTTTAGCCTCTGCAGATCATTATTGTCTCCTTTAGTGTTTTATTACTGTGAAAAAGCACCATGAGTTTGGCAACTTCCATAAAAGAAAACATTGTATGAGGCTTGTTTGCAGTCTTGGAGTTTTGGTACATTATCATCATGGTAGGGAACATACAAGTAGTACTGGAAAAAGAACTGAGAGTTCTACATCAGGATCCCAGGTAAAATGAAGAGGAAATACCACTTGATATGGCTTGTGCTTTTGAAGCTCAAACCCTCCAATAGAGACATACTTTCTCCAATAAACCACACCTCCTAATCCTTCTCAAGTAATATCACTTCCTGGTGACTAAGCATTAAAATATATGAGCTTTTGGGGACACACTTCTTCAAACTACCACAGGTACTTTGAAATTGACTGATTCCTAAACAGAGAACAAAGCTAACCCTCTTTAAGAATTTGTTCTTTATTTCAAGTAGATGCTACCTTAATTACCATTATCATTGTTATGACAAAATACTTGAATAAGGAATTTAAGGAAGAATTTGTTTTTGCTCACAGTTCCAGTGAACCATCTATTATGTCAAGGAGTTCATGGTGTCAGGTGCATGTGATATTTGATCACATTTTTCTAGTCAGGAAGCAGAGATGTAAACAATGCCAGTGATCAGATAGACTTTTGAACAAGTCCTTTATCCTCCCACAAGAATAGGCTGCCTGATTTAGAGTGAGTCTTCCCATATCAGTTTACTTAATCTGGATTACAGCTTGTATATTTGATGATTCTAAATTCAATTAAATTAAGAGAGAGAGAAAGAGAAAAAAAGAAAATTGGTCATCATGTATACCAAATGGAACTATTTAGAATAGTATTATATAATAAATGACAGCTGATATGAAGTCATGTTTTAATTATCTCCAGATTTTATCATCAAAACTACTAGAATATATTTAAACTCTGTTCAGGGATCACATTTATAAATTATAAATGCCAATCCCTCCAAAGCCACAAGGCTAGGTTTACAGCAACATAATATGTTATATCAGTTCATAAATTAATTAATATATAGCAAATAGTTAGTGAATAAATTCTCTTCAATTAAATGGACTTTGTCTTGGTAATTCCTATTACAGAATATTTTTTTGCTTTTTAAACTTTGTGTATGTGTTTATGAATGTATGCATGTGACTGCAGGTACTCTACAGGCCAGAGGCCTCTGATCTTCCCTAAATCTGGAGTTACAAGTGGTGTGGATGCTAGGAACCATAGCTGTTGTCTTAAACTCCAATGTAAGAGTAGATTTTCCTCTTGACTATGAGGCCATCTTTCCATCTGCTTGAGTTTGATCTGCTTAAATATTGGTTGGGCATATGCATTGCCTGATGTACATAATTATAGTTTGGAAATGAGAAGATATTTTACTATTCTCTACCTTGTGCCCTTTAGACAACTGTTTTTGACAGGAATGCATGTAATTAGTATTGAGAAAATGCATAGGTCAGGGAATCCATTGCTAATCCTTTCATGTTGTGAAAGAGGCAAGTCTCTAGGAGTTCCCCAGGATACTATCATCAGATCAGAAATGCTGAGACATCCAATAATACTGAGAAGCTACTGAATTCTTGGCCAGTTGTAAAACTGGGATACAGCCTGGACCACAAGTTATAAGCCTCTCCAATCATGTATATGTTCATTCTATCAGCTCTAATCATTTAGAACCCTGACTAAGACAACATGTGTTAAAATGTCTTCCCCATCTTGCTGTAAATGTCTCTCTGACGTCACCATTAATATATTTCCAACTTGCCTTGATTTACAACATTCTTTGTTTTATAAAACAATAAAGCTTCAAGGAATTGCATCCACATTGTAAAATACAATTTGAGTTAGCCTAAATACATGTTCCTGTGCTATGGTCACTGAAAATGCCTGAACATTAAACTGCTTCACGGGTCCTTTGAGAGGAAAACTGTATATTTTGTGTTAACAGTTTCATAAAGTTTTTGATAAAAGGGAAATCTGTAGTCAAATCAGTAGGAAGGTAATGTTAGACACATGGGAGGAAAGGCAAGTATGTAAATGAATGTGACTCACAGCTTGAGGCAAGTGAGAGTGTAGAAAGAATAAAGATAGGTTAGAGCCATATAATGGGAAATTTTAGATGTGCATCTAAACAATTAGCACTAACTCTAAGCAATAAAAAGTGAATGTCTTAAAACAAAGAATGACAATAAATCTTGCAATAGTTTCTAGTATTGATTAGAAACAAAAACCAATAAGGTTACCATTACAGCAAATAGGAACAAAGTTAAGAAGGTTACAAATAAGTCAGTAATGAGAATAAAAAGAAGTGTCTTGTAAAAATCAACATTGAATACAATCCAGGTCCGTACCAGAGAGGCAAAACAGTGATCTGCAATAAAGACAAAAGCAGTGATCTCATTTTCTTACATCTCGACACGCCTCTTCTTCCCATTACGTATAGCACCTGCCAAAGACTGTCTAATCTCCTATCTCCTCCCTCCACAAACAGCTATTTCATCAGCAGGTCAAACATCGTCACCTACTGGTCATAATTTAAACTTCTCTCTCTTTTCTTTTTCTTTCTTTTTTCAGATTGTTTCTCTTTTTCCAAAACTACTTTACATCTCCCACAACCCATAGGCTCATTTCGTTTATAATTGGTGGACAAAAATGTTTGCCTCCTCTTTTTTTGTCTACCACTGACAAAACCTACCATATATCTACTCCATTTCTTCTCCTTTATCTTTGTCTTCATTATTGTCACTCCTAGGTATATCTCTCTTCTCTCGTTCCGTATAGCAATGCATTATTGTCCATTGCTTTTACTTTTATTGTTTTTCTATTCTTTTTATTTGCAATTTTGCTAACATTGTATTGGTATGCATAGACTAGCAGTACAATTGGAATTTCTTCACTCTTGAAATTCACTGATATAAAACAAGTGTCTGTTTTGTAGTTATTTGTACTCTATTATCAGAGTGAGTTAAGTATCAGATAGTTATTGTTGTGAGACAGTACTGAACCCATAAAACAAACTCAAGATGGAGCTGGTACCTAACACACAAGTGTAATGAATGAAAACATCACTACACTGCTCTATAACCTTGACTCTACTGAACACTACAAACACATCTGCCAAAGAAGAAAGAGAACCAGAATTTAAAAAAAAAAATACAAAAAAGAAAAATAGCAGCCACTAAAAATACTAACTGATAATCTAATTTCAGACAGTAGATCCCAGTGCAAAAAGATAAGAGACAAGAAAACCCAGGACAACTTGTTTCATCTTAAAATTTCCAGTTCTATAGAAGTGTCCCTAGTTCAAAAAGACTTGGACAAAATTTAAGCTTCAGAATTCAAAAGAATGATAGTAAGGTTTTAAAAGAAAACTTAAAAAGGATTCTATGACTTTTCCAAGACTGTACAGACCTGTGATTGAAATAAAAAGTCAAATAATATAAAAATAGAATTCAATGAAGAGCAGAAATACTGAAAAATCTGAACCAGAATGATGATATTAATGAAAAAATACACCGCAAGTAAAACATAAACTTCAGGAAAAAACAAAACTTCGTCAATAGAAGAGATCATCTGGACAAAGAATTGAATCACTCAGTTAAAGTCAATCACAAATTTTTAAGATGTCGGAAGAAAACATGGCAGAATTTTGAGATAGAATATGACAGCCAAATATTCAAACTGTAAACATTCAGAAAGGCAAAGAAAATCATAGAAGAAAAGTTCCCAATTCTAGGGAAACAAAAGTTTCTCAGGTATAAGACCTGCACAAAACATTGAACAGACAGGATCAGAAAAGAAATTCACACACCATGTTCCAGCTAAATATCCAAATATACAGAAGTAAAATAAAATATTTTAAAAACTGAATAAAAGAAGGACTAAGTCATACTCAATGGTTAGCCAATTAAAACAATTGTCAAGTTTTCAACTCAAACCAGGAGAGAAGTAAAGGAGTAGACTGATGCCATTCATTCTTTAAAGGTCACAACTGCCAACCCAAGAAAACTGTCATAATTGAGGGAGGAAGTGGAATAAAGAAGGATAAGGAAAAGTTATTATCACTAAACAGTGATATAAAGGACACTAGAAAGAATAATTCAGTCAGTCTGTGAGAAAGAGAAACACATCAAGACTCTACAGGAAGAAAACACATGTGAAGTTAAGACATTTATCAAACAAAAGAAGACTAGGGCCCAAACACTACAAAGTTACCAGGCATCATCTAGAAATGGTGTTCTTTCCTGAGATTATTTCATCATAGACTGTAAAGCACAGTGCGTGAACCCTTCCAGGAAAGGCTGAAGGAAGACATTTTAGGAAGGACTCTGGCTACTAGAATACCACTCTTGTTTACATATATATGTATGTATATATATGTAATACATACATGATAATAACTAGGTATTAGCCCACCTTTAAGTCAACTCAAGGAAGATGTAGTGTCTTGTATTGATGCTGTATACACGAATGGATTATTTCTTAATTCCTAATGACAAATCTATAAGAATTCTTAAAATTATAGTAATAATTACTAAGCGCTTTATAATCAGACTGCTATTAAAGCCCTCTCTGATATGAAAACTGCAGTAAGAATTCTGCCAGTCTTCACATGTTAAGAATTAAGAATTAATTGCTTCTGAGATAGGAAGCAGGAATTTGCAACTTAGAATACATTCTTTAGCTGTAAAATAATTAACCTAAGGTCATAAAGGGGAAATTGAGATTTACTGTAGGTACAAGGATAGAAGATAAATTATTGACTGGGTTTATCTATACAAACCATCAATGCTAATTTAATCACAAAATTAGTTTTTGACTCTCAATGAATCTGTGGAGCTAGTAACAAAATAAATGTCTCATTAGATAAATATTCTTAATAAAAACATATGTAAACATCTCTGTTGTAAACTTTTTATTTGATTCATGATCTGAATATTTGTTTAAACTTCTGGTGAATTTTTGAGTTATATACACACCATGAGGTCTTGTATTTTGAGAAAATATTATAAGAACTAGCTAAGAACTAAGAATGAACAAGTAGAAACTTAGAGAATTCAGAGCAAAGAGATTTAGATAGTTTAACAGGTTTCTCCCTGATCTTTTCTTTTTCTTTTTTCTTTCCTCTTAGAAATAAATATTAGAATCTCTTTTCAAAATGTCCTTTTTCTTCCTGCCAATGTCTTCCTTTAGCTGACAAAGAGTTAAAAAATAAAACAACAACAACAACAACAAAAAGAAAATCTAAAAGCTTTCTTGTTTATTTTGAGGCTAAAAACTACTGACTTAGTGGACTCGGGGACCCACCATCTCCCAAAACCCAAATACCAATCCCCTTCTGCCTGATCCTCTTTGCTGGGACAGACTGCTAGGAAGTCTGCTCCTGGAAAGAGGCTATATCCTCAGACATACCAGAGGACCTGCTGCCCTCAAAACATTAGACATTATATCCTGAGGCATACCAGAAGAACTACTATATTCAAAACATTTGATACCACATCCTGAGGCATCCAAGATCTGCTGCGCTCAGGAAAGCACAACTTAAAGGCATCCCAGGAGTTCCTCTGTATACAGGACAAGTGGGCAATTGACACCAGAGTCCGAAGACTTCCCAAGGGCTCTGAGGCATGCAGGGCAACTGACACAAAGACTAAAAGCCTTCCTGGAATATGGCTGCACATGAGGCAACAGAAACCACAGTCCATTCACACACACACACACACACACACACACACACACACACACACACACACACACACTCATTCACACATGGAGAACAGCTTCTCACAGGACAACAGTGCGACAGCTCCTCTGAAAACCCAACAGTCTGAAGGCCTCACAGGAGTTCTACTGCAACCAGAGCAACAAATCAGCAACTTCTCTGACTCTCTGAATACCTTCCATTGGAAGGCCCCACAGGAGGTCTGTTACAGTCAGGGTCACAAGCCTACCAGAACACCTATTGTAACCTAAGGACGAAAGAGGCAGACTCCAGACAGAGTCACCCAGACCAGCAAACACTAAGGATAACCAGATGGCAAGAGGCAAGCACAAGACCATAAGCGACAGAAGCCAATGTACATCAACAAAATACAGTACTCCCACCACAGCAAGCCCTGGATACACCAACACACCTGAAAATCAGGAAGCTGACCTAAAAATCTTACCTCATGAAGATAATAGAGTCCTTTAAGGAGGATATAAATAACTTAATGAAAGAAATACAGGAAAACACAGGTAAACACGTAGAAGCCTTTAAAGGGGAAACAAATAAATTCCTTAAAGTAATACAGGAAAACTCAATCAAACAGGTGAAGGAATTGCATAAAATGGTCCAAGACCTAAAAGTGGAAGTAGAAACAATAAATAAAACACAAATGAAGCAAACCAGGAAATGAAAAACCTAGGAAAGAGGTCAGGAATTACAGATGTAAGTATCACCAAGAGAACACAAGAGATAAAGGAGAATCTCACGTGTAGAAGATACAATAAAAGAGATTGACACAACAGTCAAAGAAAAATTCAAAGCAGAAAAACTTCCTAACCCAAAACAACCACGAAATTTAGGACACAATGAAAAGTCCAAATCTACCAATAACTGGAACAGAGGAGAATGAAGATTCCCAGCTCAAAGGACCTGAAAATGGCTTCAACAAAAATCATAGAAAACTTCCCCAACATAAAGAGACCATAATGGTTAAAGTAGCCTACCAAACACCAAATAAATGAAACCAGAAAAATTAAATCCTCTGGTCACAGAATAGTCAAAACACTAAACACAGAGAACAAAGAAAGAATATTAAAAAAAAAAACCCTGCAAGGTAAAATGGGTCAAGTAGCATAAAAAGGTGCACCTATCAGAATTAAACCAGACTTCTCAACAAAGACTATAAAAGCCAGAAAAGCATGGTCAGAGGTCATGTAGACTCTAAGAGAACACAAATGGCAGCGCAGGCTACTATATGCAGCAAAACACTCAATCAACATACACTGAGAAAACAAAATATTCCAATACAAAACCAAGTTCAAACAGTATTGATCTACACTAATTCAGCCCTACAAAGGATCCTGGAAGGAAAACTCCAATACAAGGAAGATAACTATAGCAAAGAAAAGACATGATATTAAGCATCTCACAACAAAGCCAAAAGGAGAGAACCACAAGAACATAGAGCTACCTACAAAAGCAAATATAGCAGGAAGCAACAGTCATCTCTCTTTAGTCTTTCTCAATATTAATGGACTCAACTCACCTATGAAAAGACAAAAGCTGAACAGAATCCCATGGGAGAGAGAGCTGGGCTATCAGAAGTACAGACAATCCTGAGAGCTCAGGGGAGAGCACCACTTCTGCTCACATTCCAGGCCCAAGAGGAACCCACCTAGAGCACTCTACACACAGGAGCAGTCAGGGTGAGTATGCTACTGGTCTCCACACGTGTCCCGAGCTGAAAGCCAGTCTCCAGGAGCTCTGACACACCTGAGAGGAGAGGTAAGAGCACCACTTCTGCTTCAAGGGACCTACCTGGATCCCTCAGGACACAGGAAACAGGAGCAGTCTGGGACAGGATCCTTCTGGTTTCTGCCTGCACCTGAAGCTGACCCTGTGACAAGGATCTCTGTACCCAGATCCGATTGGAAGAAACCAGTCTCAAGTAGTGCTGACAAACAGGCTTACTGGAGGATGAAACCACTGTCAGAGATAGCAAGACCAATAGTAACATCAGAAACCACTAGAAGGTTAGAGGCAAGCTCATGAAACTAAGTAACTTGGCATCATCAGAGTCCAGTTCTCCCACCAAAACAAATACTGGATATCCAAACACAAAAAGCAAGATTTGGATTTAAAAATCATATCTCATGATGATGATAGAAGACTTTAAGAAGGACATAAATAACTCCCTTAAAGGGATACAGGACAATAAGACAATACAGGTAAACAAGTAAAAGCCCTTAAAGAGGAAACACAAAAACTCCTTAAATAATTGCAGGAAAACAATGGAACAGGTGAAGGAATTGAACAAAACCTTCCAGGATCTAAAAATGGAAATAGAAACCATAAAACGTTCACAAAGGGAGACAACCCTGGAGATTGAAAACCTAGCACAGAGATCAGGAGTCAGAGACACAAGCATCACCAACAGAATACAAGAAGTAGAAGAGACAATCTCAGGGGCAGAAGATACCATAGAAAACATTGACAAAACCTTCAAAGAAAATGTAAAATGTAAAAAAAAGCTTCTAATCCAAAACATCTAGGAAATCCAGGACACATGAGAACATCAAACCTAAGGATAATAGGTATAGAAGAGAATGAAGATTCCCAACTTACAGGGCCAGTAAATATATTCAGCAAAATTATAGAAGAAAACTTCCCTAACCTAAAGAAAGAGATGCCCACAAACAAACAAGAAGCCTATAGAACTCCAAATAAATTTGACCAGAAAAGAAATTCCTCCCATCACATAATAGTCAAAACACCAAAATGCACAAAACAAAGAATACTAAAACCAGTAAAGGAAAAACTTCAAGTACCATATAAAGGCAGACCTATAAAAATTACACCAGACTTCTCACCAGAGACTATGAAAGCCAGAAGATCCTGGACATATGTCATACAGACCCTAAGAGAACGCAAATGCCAGACCAGGCTACTATATCCAGCAAAAGTCTCCATTAACATAGATGGAAAAACTAAGATATCCCATGACAAAAACAAATTTACACAAGATCTTTCCACATATCCAGCCCTAAAAGGATAATAAATGGAAAACTCAAAAAAAAAAAAAAAAAAAAATGGGAAACTACAACCTAGAAAAAACAAGAAAGTAATCTTCCTGCAAGCAACCCAAAAGAAGAGTGCCACTTGAATATAATTCCATCTCTAACAACAAAAATAACAGGAAACAACAATCACAATACCTTAATATCTATTAACATCGATGAAGTCAACTCCTCAACAAAAAGACATAGACTAACAGATGGGATATATAAAGAGGACCCAGCATTTTACTGCATACAGGAAACACATTTCAGAGACAAAGACAGATACTACCTCAAAGTAAAAGGCCAGAAAACAATTTTCCAAGCAAATGGTCCCAAGAAACAAGCTGGAACAGCCATTTTAATATCCAATAAGATGAACGTTCAACCTAAAGTTATCAATAAAAATATGGAAGCACACTTCATATTCATCACAGGAAAAATCCACCAAGATTAACTCTCATGCCTGAATATCTATGCTCCAAATACAAGAGCACCTACATTCATAAAAGAAACCTTATTAAAGCTCAAAGCACACACTGCAACTCATACAATAATAGTGGGAGATTTTAGCACCCTACTCTCAGCAATGGCCAGATCACAGAAACAGAAACTAAACAGAGACACAGAGAAATTAACAGAAGTTATGAACCAAATGATTTAACAAACATCTATAGAACATTCCATCCTAAAACAAAATAAAATACCTTCTATTCAGCACTTTATAGTACCTCCTCTAAAATCAACCATATAATCAGTCACAGAACAAACATCAACAGATACAAGAAGATTGAAAGAATCCCATGCATCCTATCAGATCACCACAAACTAAAGCTGGTCTTCAATAACAATGTAAACCACAGAAATCCCACATACACATGGAAGTTGAAAAAGCTCTACTAGATGACAACTTGATCAAGGAAGAAATAAAGAGAGAAATTAAAGACATTTTAGAATTCAATGTAAATGAAGGTACAATATACTCTAACTTACGGACACAATGAAAACAGTGCTAAGAGGAAAACTCATAGCTCTGGGTGCCTCCAGAAAGAAACTAATGATAGAACACACTAGAAGCTTGACAAGACACCTAAAAGCTCTAGAACGAAATGAAGCAAATACACCCAAGAAGAGTAGACAGCAGGAAATACTCAAAGTCAAGGCTGAAAAAAAACATGGAGAAACAAAAAGAACTATACAAAGAATCAATGAAAGCAGGAGCTGGTTCTTTGCGAAAATCAACAACATAAGTAAACGCTTAGCCAGACTAACCAGAGGTCACAGAGGCAGTATACAAATAAACAAAATCAGAAATGAAAAGAGAGACATAACAACAGAATCTGAAGAAATTTGAAAATCATCAGATCCTACTACAAAAGCCTACATGGTTTTCTAGACAGATACCAGTTATTAAAGTTAAGTCAGGATGAGATAAACTATCTAAACAGTCCCATAACTCCTAAAGAAATAGAAGCAGTAATTAAAAGTCTCCCAAAAAATAAAAGCCCAAGAACAGTTGGGTTTAGTGAAGAATTCTATCATACCTTCATAGAAGACCTAATACCATTCTGTATGAACTCTTCCACAAAATAGAAACAGAAGAATGACTACCCAATTCCTTCTGTGAAGACACAATTATGCTTATACCTGAACCACACAAAGACCCAACAAAAAAGGAGAACATCAGACCAATTGCCCTTATGAATATCAATGAAAAAATACTCAATAAAATTCTCGCAAAATGAATCCAAGAGCACATCAAAAAGATCATCCATCATGATCAAGAAGGCTACATCCCAGGGATGCAGGGATGGTGCAATATATGAAAATCCATCAATGTAATGCAAACAAACTCAAAGAAAAATAACCATATGATCTCCTCATTAGTTGCTGAGAAAACATTTAACAAAATTCAACACCACTTCATGTTAAGTCTTGGAAAGATCAGGAATTCAAGACCCATACCTAAACATAGTAAAAGCAATATACAGCAAACCAGTAGCCGACGTTAAACTAAATGGAGAGAAAATTGAAGCAATCCCACTAAAATCTGGGACTAGACGATGCTGCCCACTCCCTCCCTAACTATTCAATACTGTACTCAAAGTCCTGGCCAGAGCACTCAGACAACAAAAGGAGGACAAACAGATTCAAATTGGAAAGGAAGAAGTCCAAATACCACTATTTGCAGATGAGATGATAATATACATAAGTGACCCCAAATGTTCACCACAGAACTCTAAGCCTGATAAATAACTTCAGCAAAGTGACTGGATATAAAATTAACTCAAACCAATCAGGAGCCTTGCTCTACTCAAAGGAAAAACAGGCTGAGAAAGAAATTAGGGATATGAAACCCTTCACAATAGTCACAGATAACATAAAATACCTTGATGTGACTCTAACCAAACAAGTAAATCTGTATGAAAAGAACTTCAAGCCTCTGAAGAAAGAAATTGAAGAATAGCTCAGAAAATGGAAAGATCACTCATGCTAATGGATTGTCCAGATTAACATTTAGAAAAATGTGCATCTTGCCAATAGCAATCTACAAATTCAATGCATCCCCATAAAAATTCCAACTCAAATCTTCATAGATTTAGAAAGAGCAAATTGCAAATTCATTTGGAATAACAAAAAAATAAATAAAAAACAGGATAGCAAAAACTATCCTTTTCAAAAAAAATAAAATAAAAAACTTCTGGGAGATTCACCATCCCTGACCTCAAGCTGTCTTAAAGAGCAATAGTGATAAAAATCAAAAACAAAAACAAAAACAAAACTGTACAGTGTTGTTAAAGAGACAGGTAGATAGATCAATGGAATAAAACTGAAAACCAGAAATGAACCCACATACCTACGATCATTTGATCTTTGACAAAGGATCTAAAATCATCCAATGGAAAAAAGATAGCATTTTCAGCAAATGGTGCTGGTTCAACTGGAAGTCAGCATGTAGAAGAATGCAAATCGATACATGCTTATAGCCCTCTACAAAGCTCAAGTTCAAGTGGATCAAGGCCCTCCACATGAAACCAGATACACTCAAACTAATATAAGAAAAATTGGGGAAGAGCCTCGAGCACATGGGCATTGGGGAAAACTTCCTCAAAACAACACCAATGGCTTATGTTCTAAGATGAAGAATCAACAAATGGGACTTCATAAAACTGCAAAGCTTCTGTAAGGCAAAGGACATTGTCATTAGGACAAAATGGCAACCATTAGAGTGGGAAATGATCTTTACCAATTCTACATCTGATACAGGGCTAATATCCAATATATACAAAGAAGTTAGACTCCAAAGAGCCAAATAGCCCTATTTAAAAATGGGGTACAGATCTAAACAAAGTATTCTCAACTGAGGAATATCGAATGGCTGAGAAGTACCTAAAGAAATGTTCACTACCCTTAGTCATCAGGGTAATGCAAATCAAAACAACAGTTAGATTCCTGGTCTCAAGGACTTTCAGTCAGGACACATCCTGCTACAGCATTTGCTTCATTCTTCCTATCCCCTACCCCTAAGGATATCTCAACACCCATGTACACATTGAAGAAGTTATGGAGAAGTTGTTGCCCAATTCCATGGACTTTGGGGGGCTGGAAGTGGTTATTCTAAACTTGTTTTATGAGAAATTTAGAAATGATGGTAATTTAACAGGGAGGAATTAGGTAGATTGAGTTATAGAGTCGTAATCTTATTTGTTAACTAAGCTAAATTCATATCTTTGTTTTGATATAGAATTTATTTGTTAAAAGAGATTAAAAGTACAAGGTTTAGAGCCAGTCCTTCTATTGATGTCATTACAAACTTATGAGTTGATTACCCATGTGAGTTAAGGGCCAAATAGCAAACATATTACTGACTTTGTGAGAGAACTTTCAAGATATTATTAAGATATAAAGACAACAGTCCAGATTGTCTTATATAGAGAGATGGTTTTCAAAAACATCAGAAATCCACAAAATTTGAGATTTAAAGTTATTTATCTTTTGTTGAGACATATCTCCTCCTAACAGTTACCCTTTGGTGGATTTAATGAAGAATGTGAAGATCTCTACCTCCAGGTGAGGCAATACTTTGTGGCTAGGCAGCCACTAGACAAAACTGCCTGTTTCATCTGCAGACTATACTGTCCAGAAAAGGACAAATTATGCAGAATCGTTGACTGATAAACCCTGCCAAGACAGGGTGATCAGCCCTTCAAAATCTGCATTTCTAGAGTCTGTCAGTTGATTTTGGGCCAGAAGGCTGAAGACTTGAACTCACATGTTGCTAACAGGGAACTGTGCTAGTGGAGATTTGTCTCTATAACCTCTCAGTTCTAGAAGCCGTGTTAGGCTTCTTATGTGTGTAGATATTTGGTCATTCTCAGATTTCTGATGGGGTTGAAGACTGATTATAGTCTCATAGCCTATCAGGCTGTTTAACTCTGAAAATACATATTTTATTGGATAGTTATCAGGTAGTATACAAGCTAGCCAAGATATAATACAGATTTTAAGCCTTTCTTAAGCTGGAATGGATAACTAAATGTTCTGTTTAACTGATATAGTGTTGGACTGGGTGTTAGATATATTTTATGCTCTTAATTGCAAAATGATAGTAGTTGTGCTCAGCTTATATTTGAGAGAAAAGTTTTTTTTAATTATACAAAAAGGGTGAAATGTAGGATGATGTCCCAGGTGAGGCAGGTACAGGATAGAAGGAGGCCTGTCATTGGAAGAGAAGGAAGGATGGGCGGGAGAGAAGTTTGAAGGAAGAGGAGGAGACTAGGGGAGAAAGGAGGAGACAGGGCAGAGGAAAGGTGCTGAGAAGCCGTGGCAGGACAAGATGGCAGGTGATGTTAAGATTCTGCTCTGTGTATTTACAGGTTATTATTAATGTTCTCAAGGAATGGGTAGTACCAGGCATTGTATGTTTAAGTGGGCAATTATATCTTACCAATTGGATCTAAGATTATTGTGTTGTGTGTTCTTTTATGTGAGGGTTTGAGTGTAGGAAAGTGTGCGGCTGGGATGTGTCCACCAAGATAATCTAGCAGATATCTGGGCACCGCGGTACAGAGATAGCAGGGTAAAATACACCGCTACTCTTTATTATTTTTATATTTTTACAACAACAGATTCCACCTCATACTAGTCAGAATAGCTAAGATTAAAAACTCAGGTGACAACAGGATGCTGGTGAGGATGTAGAGAAAGAAAAACACTCCTCCACTGCTCGTGGAATGGTAGACTGATACAACTCTGGAAATCAGTCTGGAGGTTCCTCATGAAATTGGACATAGGACTGACTACCTGAGGATCCAGCTATACCACTCCTGGGCATACATTCAAAAGATGCTCCAACATATAACAAAGATACATGTTCCTCTATGTTCATAGCAGCCTTATTTATAATAGCCATAAGATGGAAACAACCCTGATGACCTTCAACAGAGGAATGTATACAGAAAATGTGCTACATCTACACAATCGAGTATTACTCAGCTATTAAAAACAATGACTTCATGAAATTCATAAACAAAAGGATATAACTAGAAAATATCATCCTGAGTGATGCAATCCAATCAATATATATATATGGGATGCATTCACTGATAAATGGATATTAGCCCAAAAGCTCAGATTATCCAAGATACAATCACACAGAAGCTCAAGAAGAAGAATGACCAAAGTTTGATACCTCAGTCATTCTAAAAGGGGGATCAAAAATATTCATAAGAGATGTTTAGACAAAGTTTGGATCAGACTGAAGGAATGGCCATTCAGGGCCTGCCCCACCTGAGGATCCAGCCCATATACATAGAGCCACCAAATGCAGTCAACATTGCTGTTGCCAAGAAGTGCATGCAGACAGGAGCCTTATATACCTGTCTCCTGAAAGCCTCTGACAGAGCATGACAAATATGGTGCCGAATGCTAGAAGCCAACTTTCGAACGAGAATGGAGTCCATTGGAGGAGTTAGAGAAAGGATTGAAGGAACTGAAGGGGTTTGCAACCCCATACGAACAACAATAACAACCAACTAGAGCTCCTAGGGACTAAACCACCACCCAAAGATTACTCATGGACAGACCCATGACTCCTGCTGCATACATAGTAGAGGATGGCCTTGTTAGGCACCAAGGTGAGGAGAAGCCCTTGGTCCTGCCAAGTCTGGAATCCCCCAGGGTAGGTGAATGTCAGGGCAAGGTGTGAATGGGTCGGTGGGTGGGGGAAACACCCTCATAGAAGAACGGGGAGGGTATTGGATAAGGCAGTTATTGGTGGGAAACCTGGAAAGGGGATGACATTTGAATTGTAAATAAAAATATCCATCAAACAAACAAATATTAAAAAAAAAACTGGCTTGGGCGATTAACACCAGTAGTTTAAGAGCATAAAATTAAGTAAAGAGATACTATTGTTTCTTCCATTTTTTGTTTTTTATTTGCTTTTTTTTTTCTAGAAATCAGCAGCTTCAGCATTCAGCAGAGTTAGAATGTTTAATGGCCAGAGATTATCAGTCTTCTGAACTACTTTCAACTCTGAGTCCTGCTTTAACTCATTCCAAGTTTTCCCAAAGCCAACAAAAGAAAGGAGAGCAATATATACCTTTCAAAAATAAGTGTGAATATTAATCGTCTCAGCCCACTCACCAAAAATCTTAAACCAGTAGAGTGACTAGAAAACAGAATCCTGTCTGACAGTGCAAGCCTCACATGCCCTGCCCTCTCTCTGAATTCTTTCTCTCACAGTGTTCTAACCTGATGAATTTCCTGCTGTCTTGCCTATGCCAAGTCCATACTCCTACCTGGAATCCTGTGCCAACCCAGCACATTATCCCCACATTTCTAGAGCAGTAAGACAAGTCAAACTAAGTTTTAATTTTATTCCTTTAAAAATTATATTAAACCCATTAACCTTATATAATAATGCAAGATAAAAGAATTGAAAAACTTCACAAAATGTAAGTCTTAAAATGTTATTTAAAGATTTTCTTTTTACCCAAATTGAATGGTTCAAATTGATGTGTCTACAGCATCCTCAACAGCAAATAAACATTATTACCAAAATTGTGATCACGGTGGCACCTTCAAGTAAAAAAAAAAATCAGTGTTTCTTTGAGAAACAGACAATTTCAAGAGTGGAGAAGTTACCATAGGAAGAGAAACATTTTATATATCAGGGAGCAATAAGGGCCTTATTGTGATTCTCAATCTTCCTAATGCTGCTATCCTTCAATACAGTTCTCATGATGTGGTGACCCCAACTATAAAATTATTTTTGTTGCTACTTCAAATCTAATTTTGCTATTATTATGAATCATAATGCAAATACATTTAAGATAGAGTTTTCCCATAGGGGGCATGACTCACAAGTTGAGAACTGCTGAATATAGCTGTCAAATATTTATCAAATTGGATAAAAAGCAATTGGGAGATTTGTACTGTCTAGTTTGAGAACTTCAACACCTAATTTGAATGGAACAATTTTCACATCAACAACATCTGTAAGTCTAAACTCATTAATTGTAAAACATTTTGTTCATGATGACATAAAAACTAAAAGTGGACTCATTCAGAAAATGCTGGGAGACATTTGAATCCACTCCTTGAATTAAAGGCTTGAAAGTTAACAAGGAGGAAAACCCTGTTCTGCCTTTCCTATAAAAAGAATATAATCAAAAAAATGCTAGAGACACTTCCTCTAATAGAGTATTAAAGTAAGTGCATTAAAAAGTAATGGTAACACCGATATATCACCACTCTGAAAGTGCTAATGAATGAAGGGATTGAGACTGCAGTAACACCACCACACACAGCCCTGTAAAGTACTCTTTGCAGCTTCAGGGAACTTACCTGTTTTTCTATTGCTGAATATTCATCTTCTGTGCAGTAGTTGCTCACTAACTATATGTTAGACAGATGAATATTGAATCCCAGGAGTCTAAGGAATGTAGTCCTTGGTATTTTGTATTTCCTTATTAGCATATCTAAAATGTCCTTTTGATTGGATGGGTTTCCCCTAAAAACCCCAAATTTTAACAGGCAAGTTGGTGCTAGGGAGGATGGAGAGGAGGTAGGGAAATGGCAGAAGGAAGCATACCTGTGAAATCAACAAGAGGCAGCATCCAACTACAAGCCCCTGCCATGGGTGAAACAGCTTTGTGTAACCCTCTCTACATGCACACACTTTCAGAGTTCTTGAAACTTCATGACAATTATGTAAATGTTGCCATTTCCATCTGGCAGCTGAGGAAACAGACCAGAAAAGAAAATAAGAGTGTTAAACATCATGTATCCTGTGAGTTCAGTGCCATGATGAGACCTTCACCTTTGCATATGTGATTTCAATTATTTTAAATATTATGCCATGACAAGCTTCCTCTAGATTTCAGATACCTTAAATGTGACCAGAAGTTAACACAGTTATTCATGGTACCCCTTATGCAAGTAAAGCTCAGAGTCATTCTGACAGAGATAACAGTATACTCTAGTGACATCCAGTGTCAGTGGAAATGCTTTGTAAATGATATATTTCTTAACTGATGATGTATTTATAAGGATGAAGGGTATATAATTCATTTTAATTAACAGTCTTCTACTCAGATCCAAAATTGTGGAAAAACTATTGCCTTTCAAATATAAGGTCTCTAAATTCAGGCCACCCAAAGGGAGGGCTTCTTTTAAATGAAATATTTTTTGTTAAGGGCTCATTTCTGCAAGTGCATACATTGAAGCAACTGTCTTGATGTGTTTGTAGGCTATGTTGTGGTAACAAGAGAGGAAACATTTAAGCATAGAAGAAAGCAAAGCAAAAATAGAACATGCATATTATTACCTGATCAAATTAGGACCTGGTCCTAATTCCTGGAGAGTAAGTATACATTTCATCTGTTTCAATCTCTACACCTAGAATATGCCATAGAGAACTAGTCTCTGTCTAGTTAGCAGTTTGTGGTCCTTCAAATCTATTTTCCTTTCTTTGTGGCAGACCCAGTTTGACAGGTCTTATTGAATGATGCTATTGGGCAGACACTCTAAAGGATGTGGCAATCCAGGTCTTCCCTAGGGAGGAGGAAACTCAGTTTATTCACAGGGTTTTCCCCAGGTACTTACTGTAGGTCCCAGTCTTATTTCATTTGAATTCATCTCAGTGTATTTCAGCGTCACTGAGCCTTAAACCCCTGTCTCTTTCATTAGGGAAACCTCTCCCTGTCAGCTTCTCTTTGGGAAGCAGAGACTGAGAACCAGGGAAGGTGTGCCTTCTAGAGCTACAGAAAGCAAAGGCTGCAGAAGGAGACACCTGATAGAGAAGAAGCAGGGACTGGAGGACAAGACTAAAGAAGAAAATCTGCACAGAATCAGGGGAGAAAGGACTACAATCTACCCTGTTGGATTGGGACATCACAAAGTACTCAGGTATTTCTGAATGTGAATGTTTTCCAAATACCCTTTTTTTAAGAGGCTAAAGCCATACAGAACCACTTAAATGTGGTGAATGAATTTATCTTTATCCATCTTGTTTAAGCTGTCCTCCAAACCGAAAAGTTTTCCATCTGTCTAGATAAATTAGGAACTAGCACTCCTTTATCTTCTTTAATAGGCTGTCGGTTTTGGATTTGCCTCAACACAACTTCTTCCTTGTCTTTCAAGCCTTGAAACATTCCCTACATTTTATTTTATGCATAGAGGATGCACAGCTATGCAAGCCAGGCTTCAGCCTGTGCTGTCAACTTGAAATTGGAAGTTGGGTAGTAGCAAGAAAGGCCACAAGTTCAGTGGCCTGCAAGATCCGGCCTGTTTTCATCATTCACAGTTCAAGTATGTGATTTGACAAGGTCAAGGTATGGCTTGTGGCATTAATACTTACAGTTAGAGAAGCAGAAAAGTTACATGACCAGGATCCAAGTTTCCTGTTAAGCATGACTGACAATGTTTTCCAGTAGTTTCAGAAGGCAGATCCTTTTCTGGGAGATGAGTTGGCAGGGCTCCCATCATGGGCAAGTTGTTTCTTGCCTTTCATTTTGCTAATGAAGAGGTTGAATTTCCCTCAGGTGTATATGAGTTGCATGACCCACTGTGAGGTGCTCCTCTGGGGAAGGTTAGCTAAAGGGAAAGTTTGCTGAATGAATGGGATCTTGTGTGTTATTTGATTATGTGTGTGCTTATTGATCTAGAAGCCTTTGCTCAGTTCTTAAGCTGTAATGTTAAAAATTTCTATCTGTTGGAATCAAGTGTAGTGTTCAAACAGCAGGTGATGACTATACCATTTCACTTCAACATTTCCTGCATTGTTTCTCAACTGAGGAAAGTTAGTGACTAAGTTCACAACCAAGGGAGTGGACATTTTATACTAAGTGTGAGTAAGTACTGCCTACAAAAGTAGAAAAGATTCTTGGAGCTGGGGAGAATCAAAATAATCCTGTACTTTATAGCTTAGTCCCTGCTGAGAATATCTACCAACAGAAGCAAAGGCAGAAATTAGGGTTTCTAGTAGAGGCTTTAGAATGTGACAGGTCTGGCTAAGAGGGGCAGTCTCTGACCACACTCATTGGGAATTTCGAATATATGAATTAATGCTTTCACAGGTCATGTTGAGGCTTCGTGAAGTGAATAAAGAGTCTTCACACATTATTTGGACCACAGAATGTGATCAGTGAATGGAAAGAGCTGGTTGTTATCTTCACATTAGAGTTGTGGTTGATTGATCATTCCTCAGCGATTTAGAATGAGGAACTTGAATCTATGGCTTTCCATACTTCTGATTGTCCAGTGGTGCCAGTGATAGAGCCCAAACCTGTCCCTCTTTATCATTTAGTGCTTCTTAGTATTCTTCTCAGAAAAAAGAATAGTCTTACAGGAATTTTGTCTTATAGGGAATTTTGTAAGAGATAAATATAAACTGTAGCATGAGAAATGAATTTATACAGAAAGTATTTATGCAATGCTGTTACTACTACTACTACTGAAGGACTTTAGACATAGTTTCCTTTGCCCACTGTGAAAGGCTCAGTATCAGCTACATCCACTGCAAAGAACCTGCAGAATGTGGGTGTGGAGGGGGCCTGCTAGATACAGACAATAGGATCTGCACATTATGGAACAACTGTCATCTCCAGATACCTGTGGGAAGCCTGAGCCATGTGCTGGTCCTCAGAAGTGAACCAGGGAATAGAGAAACAAACAGGGTGCTATGCAGTTATCATAGTCATTTTAACTGTCAGTGTTCTCCAAGGCCAGCTCCCTCCAGGACTGACTACCAGACTCCACGCTGGTGTCCTGGGACCATTTGAAGATGCTGCGCAGGCTTCTTGCCTTCTCTGCTCTGAGTCTTGTGGCCTGTGGTAAGTTTTCTTTCTTCTTATCAAAAGTGCTTTTTTTTGAGTTACACACAACTTTTTTCATTTAGCAAAAATGTTACCAGTACTACCAATACTCTTATTTATTCTGGTCCCCCAGCTAATGTATAGATTTGAAACTTGTGGCACTGCTTGGGAATTGACCAATTTCCAGTACTGCCAGCTGTTGTGATTTTTTCAATCATGCACAAGTTAATATATGATTCTTATTTGATTTCATAAAATAAAGAATATACCAACCAACCACTTCTTGATATTGATATTAGACTAATTGATATTAGTGAATCAATTAGTTAATGTATTGATTACTTTTCTATAACAAAATATTGGAAAAAAGGTTTATTTTGGCTTGTAGTTCCATGATGTATGTTTGTATATATGTACGCATGTGTGTACATATACCAAAATGTTCAGAAAACGTGGTGGCAGGAACTTAAGGTATTTGGTCACTTTTTTCCACATCTGTAATGCAAAGAGTAGTGAATGCTGATGCTCTACTTCCTCTTATTCATTCTGGTCCCACAGATAATGGAATATGCTACCTAAATTAAGGGCAGATTTTCCCAGTTTAACTAACCCAATCTGGATAATCCCTTATAGACAAGCTTAGAGCTTTGTCTCTTCAATGATTCTATATCTAGTCAGTTTGACTATAAAGGTTTAACACAGTGTGAACTAATGAACATGAGGTAATTTATATCTCTAATTGTCTCACCATCTTGTCTTTGTCATTATTGTCACCATCACCACCACGACCATCATCATAGTTACACCCAGTACAAATTTAACATTTATGAATATTAATTGTTAGTGAAACTCTGCTGCCTTTACAGTATCTCAATGTGTATTATTTTACAAAGTGATTCAACAAGAAGAAAATATAAGTGAATTCTGTTGAATTAAATGGATTAGAGTTTGGTCATTCTGATGCTGAGCATATTTTCACATTTCTGCGATAATGTAATTATTTTTTGGCCTTCTACTCTTAAGTAGACATGCTACTAGATTGCGTGAAATTAGTGCTGGAGAAACTCACAAATCAAAGAGTACGTAGTTAATCTTTTCATTTTGTGGATAAGGATACAAAGGACTGATGAGGAAGTAACTTGCCTATACGTGGAAATGAGTTGATACTAGGACTCTGTCAGTTGGCTAGTTCTGCTTTGTATATGACTACTTTCTGGATGATGACTGTTCTTTATTTCCCAGGGTGCTGTGGGATTTATTGTCCCAGTATCCTGCCCTAGTGAAACCTTAATTATATCCACTTTTGTTCAACCCACCCTCTAGCAGCACCGAAGCCTTCCCTCACCCCCAATTAGAACAGCATTGCTTTCCCTGAGTTACATGCATAACTACCAACAGAAACGTGCATACACATTAAGTAGCACAAACTAAGAAGATTGCCATTATCTGAACCAAACTTAACAGATGTATGAAACACATATTGTTCCTGGAGACAGAAATATATGAATCACTGTGCTGTCCACAGGACTCCATAGTTTAGATAATTTAATCAAGATAATTTTCTCTAGGCTCTTTCTTGAGTCCTTATATCCCATATTTCTTATGCTCCATTCCTAAAGATACAAAGAGGTTCATAATTTCAGCAGTTGCTCCTACAAAACAGGCAATTTAACAGAGAGAAGAGATTTGGATGAGTTCTGGTCCAGACTGGGCTATAGAGATGAAAATAGAAGGTTTTGGGTGGAAGCTCCTTTTAGGACTTCCATACACCATAGATAGGGGGTTAGTGACTTCAGTAGGGTCTGTTACATGCTGTTCTGTGGTCCCTCTTACAGGCAGTCCTACCATAGTTTCCCGAAAAGAGTGGGGAGCAAGTTCACTCACCTGCAGAGTCCCACTGAGCCTGCCTGTGCCCTACCTCATCATAGAGCAGGTTACCAGGATGCAATGCCAAGATCAGACCTCCTGCAGCCAGGTTTTGCGGGTTCTACAGTCCTATTATGTCCACAACAAAGGCTGGTGTGATGTGGCTTTCAAGTAAGAGACTGGTGAGATCTCCAAAGCAAATGCTTAATGTTACTTCTTGAAGCATTCTCCTTGTTTTTCTTATTCCATAGCTTCTATTTTCAGAGCTTCATTTGTGCTGTGTTTCTGACAAAAGAGTGTTAGAAAAAAAAGAACTAAAAAATAAATCCAGAACAATTTGGAGGCACAACTCTAAGCTCGGTATTCAAAGGTTCTTTTACTATGGAAGATCATGAAAGGACACACAGAAAGTTATGTACCAAGTGCTGCCAGGCCTGGAAACACCCAGCATGATAGATCACAAGGGTCTTCATTGCTATTACCCAACTGGTAGCAGTGTGGAAGAGAAGGGTTACTCTCTTCATTAACTAAAGGAAAATGCTACAGTCTATGGAATCCAAAGAATATGTTTAAAGTAGCACATGGCAAAGGGCATGGATTCAGAATTATGTCAAAACTGTGTGTTGATATAGCCCACTCTTATTTGCTTCTAGTCAGGGCTCAGTTGCATGAAGCATTTTCCCATTTACTACCCTGAATGACCACTGGATATGACAAGGGGATGAGTGGGCACGGGGAATGATAAGGAAGAATCCCTGTGTTGATATGAGTGTGAGGCATAAAAGATTTTTACATTGTACAGTGAGTACATATTTAAGGGGTCTATTGAAGGTTTTTCTCATTAACCTCAAGAATAAGAAAGCTCACCATTATATGAAGAAGAAAGAGTAGACATGGGGAATTTAAAATGCAAATAGAAATAAGTTCTGAAGTATCCAATCAAGGTCTCTGAAGAAATAACAGATGTACTACGGGAAACATCAAAAAGCAGAACAGTGGTGGGCATGCTTCCAAAGGATCTCAGAAAAAAGGAAAAAGCCTGCCTTGGAGCAGAAGCATTACTTAACCTTGGAAATTGTTCTTTCTTTGTTGAGTTTGCTCTGAAATTCACGATCTAGTAGAAGGTTCTATATAGCAAGAGTCATGAACATCATTTTCAAGGTTGGATTAAAAACTAGAGAGAGAGGCAGAATGGACAGAAATTTTTAAAAATAGTAGAATAAAAGAATTTAGACATGATTTTAAATTAAACAAAAATGAACAAAAAACCTTTTGTGATTAAGAACCTGTGTGAATCTGTGAGGAGTCAGTATAAAAAAACTCTTCATTTCAGGTTGTTTGTTTTAGAGAATACTCAAGTGCTTGGTCTTACAGTTAAAAACAGAAACAAAAAATATGATGTATTCAGCTGGGTGTAGGGATGAATAACTGTAATCACAACTCTTATGAATCTATAGCAGGAAGATTGCCATGACTTAAAGGCCAGCTTTAGGCTCTGCAGTAAGTTCCAGGCAAGCCTCTTTAAAAGGCCGAGAGCATGTTTCAAAGCCTGCCCATCCCAAATAATAATAACAACATAATGAATTAACTAGCAGGCACTTGAAAAGATGGAATTAATTGTCCTTAGACACTGGAAAGTCACACATTCAAATTCTACTTTAAATAAAATGAGTACTTCTTAACTGAGAAACACATGTAATCTAAGGGGAATTTCATGTGAAAAACATATATAATCTAAGTCAAAACCAAAACTTAAATATATTCCTATTTCTTTAGAAGGTCTAAAATTACCTGTTCCCCATTGTTATGTTATTGAAAGTTCATTCTTTTATGAGCCTCTAGGACCGCTTTGGGGAAATGAATTTTCTATTTTTATTGGATATTTTTTATTTATATTTCTAAGATTATCCCCCTTTCCATGTTTCCCATTCATAAACCCCCTGTCCTATCTCCCCTCCCCCTTCTTCTATGAGGGTGCTCCCCCCCAACCACCCACCCTTTCCTGCATCACTGATCTGAAATTCCCTTACACTTGGGGTTCCAGCTTTGGCAGGACCAAGGGCTTGTTCTCCCATTGGTGCCCCAAAATGGTATCCTCTGCTACATATTCAGCTGGAGCCATGGGTCTGTCCATGTGTACTCTTTGGGTGGAGCTCTGGCTTGTCGATATTGTTGTCCTTATGGGGTCACTCTTCAGCTCCTTTAGTCCTTTATCTAACTTCTCCAATGTGGACCCCTTTCAATGGTTCAATGGTTGACTGCTTGCTGAATTTTCTTCATACAAAGGTTTACCACTAAATCTTTATTTTTCCTTGGCAGCTTCCTGGTTGGGAATGATGGCAAGGTGTATGAAGGTGTCGGTTGGCATGTCCAAGGTTTGCACACTCAAGGCTACAATAATGTTTCCCTGGGCATTGCCTTCTTTGGCAATAAGATAGGTAATGCTAATTTCCTCCAGACTCAGAAAGTGGCCTATCTGCTTCCTCTACTTGCTTTTGCCAATGCTTATATCTTTGTAACCTACACTGTATTTGTCATCCCTGATAATCACTGGTTCTGGAAATCCTTTCTGCTGTTGCACTCTATGACCTGCAGATTTTTCCTCATCTATGGTCTATTCTTGTTGATATGTTGCTGAAGCTGCCCCTTATATGGAGTTGATAGTTATGGTCAATGAAATCTGAAGTCATCTGCTACTAGTCTATAAGATGACAGAGGCACTTAAGCATGGATTATTTCTTCCTTTAGTATCTTTTATTGATAAAGACAGAGACTAGTAAGCAAAGCAAGGAATTTGAAGTACTTTATATGATCCTCCACCACCAATCAGAGCATAATAGAGGGCAGGGATGATGTTGAAGGTTAACTGGTCAATAACAAGAAAAAAATTAGTCCGGGTTTGGCACTTTGAAGAGGATCCTGATTGTGGTTGCTTAGATTTCTGACCAAGCATTCTTTCTGCCTATCTTTTTGTTTCCTGTCTACTAGTCACTCAGGTTTGCTAGAGATTTGCCCTCACTGTGGGTGCTGTCCAGCATGCAGTTTCTTACTAACAGTTTTTATTTCATGTTACTCCCATGAAGGAAGCAGCCCCAGTCCTGCTGCTCTATCAGCTACAGAGGACCTGATCTTCTTTGCCATCCTGAATGGCTACCTGTCACCCAAGTACATTCAGCCATTTCTTTTAAAAGAAGAAACCTGTTTGGTTCCTCAACACTCAGAGATACCCAAAAAAGGTCAGATTCTCAACCTAACATACCCAGCATTGCATTACCCCCCAAATATATTTGGGAGTGTTCTCCTGTTAGATTTCCAAGGGTTTCTTGGACCTGGAACATCTCACATGTGTCATAACTATGAAATTGGGAAAGTTAGAAAAGTATTTCAATAATGGACAATGTCCCTATTAATTGGAGAAGTTAAGGAGACAGGTTTTCCCAGGGCTATCCAACTCACCAAAATGTTATTATCATGAACCCATTCTTGCCATAAATAAGTGTACACTCATATTTTTACTGAGTCTACAAGAAACACTAAATCTTCAGACTTGCCATGTATCAGTTAAAAAAAAAAAAAGACAAAACTCCTACCATCAAGGAACAGTCACTTCAGTGAGGAAAGTCAAAACATGAACAAGATACAAGATACAAATGAAGTGTGTTAGACAGCATGGGTGAAAGATAGGAAAGTAAGAGGGAAAATGAGTAGACATATTTATATACTGTGGGAAAACACACACACACACACACACACACACACACACACACACACACACACACCTACCTTTCCAAAGCCAGCCAACCTTTTCCATGGTGCTAAGAAATTTGGAATTTATAGCTAATACTGACATTATAATGGTTATGCTAAGGAATAGTGAAAATGGTGTGCTACTTTGGGAAAATGACCATTAAATTGAAACCAATAAAATGAATAATCACTTTCAGTATGTTGTTAGCTTTCTGCTAACACAGCCTTTTTCTCAGATCCAGTGATATTTTAAATTTCATTTTTTAATGTTATAAATTTCTACAAAAAATGTTTTTGCATTTGGGCTGGTATTTCTTCAATAATGATAATTCTGTAACATTATGAGTTCTCTGTAGAATTCATATTTTCACACAAACTTGATAAGTTTAAAGAGTAAGTTGTTTTGTACATATCTACCTTATTATGTGGCACACATATAAGCATATAGCTATCTTGTGTTTTGAAGAATATACAGCTGTGACTCTGCTTAGCCAGTCTGCTCCTTTCAGCTTTCATATTGGTTTCTGTGCCATTAAAACCCTCTGATCCAGGCAACTGCCCTTTCCAGATTCCTGCTAGAAGTTCACATTAGAAGACATTAATATTGGCAGGACACAAGCATTTTGTGTGAACCAGCCTCTGGCTGTATGTTGTTTTCGTGACAGTCCAAAGCAAATTCTCATCCACTTTGGTTTTTCACTTTGTTATAGCATGCCCCAATATCATACCACGTTCTGCTTGGGAAGCCAGAGAGACACATTGCTCTCAGATGAACCTTCCAGCCAAATTTGTCATCATCATCCACACTGCTGGAGAAAGCTGCAATGAATCTGCAGACTGCTTGGTTCGTGTGAGAGACACACAGTCCTTTCACATGGACAAACAAGATTTCTGTGATAATGCATATCAGTAAGTGGAAAATGACATGTTTCTTCAGAGCCATGGAGAGCAGAGCTGGTGGTGTTTTTACACAGGTGTCATACATTATTCTTGAAAGAATATGGATTGAGTAGAATTCAGGCCATAGCTTGGGCTACCTAACCACTCAGGCATGTTATGTTCTCCGTTGTGAATGGGAACATTGCCATAATCAAATAATGAATAAGAAGCAACAAGAAAGCAAAACTATGAAACCCAAGGAAGAGGTGTGCCTTCTTAGGTACCCTGTTCAAGTGAAAAGGGAAGAAGGTCCTACTTGTTTTCTCTGATGTTAGAATCTTGTTAGTCTTCTACTACACACCAAGCAGGGAATTTAACCTCTCTGGATGCTTTTGACTCATCTCTATAGTAGGGAAAACATTTTCTGTGTGAAGACAGGGAGTTAGATACAATATTCTCTTCTGGTTCCTTTTGTGCCAGGATTATATTCAAGAAACATTTTTAGTTTAGTTAAACAGAAAAAGATATGTAGAGGATTCCTTGTGTTTTTCACAGGTAGGACTTGGACTTAGAAAGCAATAAACTTCAGTTGTTTATTAGGGATGTAACAAATGAACGTTGTGTCTAGTTTTGGATGCTTCTTCAATGTGCCACTAATGCTTTACCTGACTTTCCAGACCACTTAACATGTAGGAGAGAACCTGCTTCATTTTTCAGGACTTTTCATAGACTATTCTATAATCACAAGAGATAATAGGGACGTGTCTACAAATTTGAATAATACAAACTGGCAAACAGCAGCTGAGTTGATTCTTATTCCTCAACTTTTAAACCTGCCATTGAATTGTAGAGTTAGAAAAACAATAAGCAATAACAATGCAGAATGTTAAGCACAGTGATAGAAGAATATCTGAGCGCAGATAAAATGAGCCCAGAAATCTTTTGAGAGGTGATAGGTGTCAGAGAAATGTTAATGAAGAGGACTATCTTTCATGGCACATGATTAATGTATGTGTGTGTTGGGGGGGAGTATTTGGCAAAAGGAAGTGTTATAGTTAAAGAACTACACATTCAAAACCTTGAGATATGAACAGAGCATGAATCCTTGAGGAAATGAAACACAGCACACTCAAACGTAAAAGTGGATTTACAAGAGAAGGGTAATGAGAGTACAGGCTGCAAGAGCCTGACTACTATGTAGAATTAAGGAAAGCTAATGAAAACTAACTTTATGTGAAGGGGAACTGGGGACTGTGGAAAGCCACACCCTTTTAAAAGTTTTTTTTTAATTATTTATTTTATTTTATTTATGTGAGTATTTTGCCTACAAGTGTATATGTATGCTACAAGCATACCTGATACCTGCAGAGGTCAGAAGAGGATGTTAGAGTCTCTGTAACTGGAATTACAAATGGTTGTAAACTGATATGTGGGTGCTGGGAACTAAATCCATGTCCAATGTAAAAGCAAGAAATGTTCTCAAGAGTGGAGCCATCTCTCCAGCCTCCTGGGTATGGTTTTAAGAGTGGATTGGAAGGAAGGAAAACCCCTGGCAGAGTACTGTTACCAATGATCAAGTTGGAGTTGGACAGTGGCTGTTTGATGGAAGTAATAGAAGAATTTAAAAGCAATATGGGAGACACAATGGATGACTGGTGGGTAGTCATGGATTGGGGTTCTGATAGGGAAAATGGGGAATTTAAGATTCCTTATTTTCTACCTACAGAAAATGTAAGATTTTTTTTCCTAGACCCACTGGATTTTACAGAAAATAGTTGAAGTCGTGGGAGCTGATGATTGTTTAGCCTGGGTGAATATACTCAGTGGAAAGACAACATCTAGACCAGGGTCCTAAGGATGAAGCATAGGGTTTTAAGAAGCACAGTAGTTCAGGAAAAGCAGGTGAGACGGCAATCACCTGCAAAAGAAAACTGTAAAGGAGAGAGACTGAGGAGGGCATTCTCTATGCAGCCTATGGAGGAGAACATTTCAGGACCAGAGTATCAATATTCAAAATACCCATTGCTCAGAAGGTTGAGGAGCCCCACAGTCATCTTGGCTGAGTTAGATTCAGTACTGGGGATGAATGCAAAGTGCAAAGCTGTGTTTTGGCTTTTAACTTCTGCATTTCTATACACTGGGACATGTGGGATACCTGGACATTATGTGATAAATGGATGAAAGAATGGATTTAGGATTAGAGTGGTTGAAGCAAATTGTGCTCCTCAAACTGACTTCTTTGTTTTCCTTTACTCAACCCTAGCTTCCTAGTGGGTCAAGATGGTGTAGTATATGAAGGAGTTGGCTGGACTACTGAAGGCTCTCACGCCTATGGATACAATGATATTGCTCTTGGAATTGCCTTTATGGGAAACTTTGTAGGTAAGACATCAGTAGGGCAGAGAATTCTGTCTAATGAAGTACCATGTGGAATACTCAGGAAGCATAGGAAAAATGGAGGCAGTATTGTGACACTGGAAGTACGTGGTAGGTCAGCAGAATATTTTAGATTTAAAGAAAATTCTCAGTAAAGAATGACTGCTACTAGGAGCATATCCCAAATAGAATATTTGCCCCCAATTCATCCACATCCATCCAAAACTCCATTTCACCTTCTGTCTATATTCAAGGTAAGCATGGAGCAACAGAGAAAAAAAGGAGCGCATTTGAAAACTTGATATTCCATTTGGGAAATATATGCCCTTCCTTACTAACAATAGCGATAATGTAGGAATGTATCATTGCCTGTGATGACATAGCGTAAAAAAATCCAGTGTACTATACATTCTGCATACACTGAAAATTTATGTTATATGTTCTATTCCAGGGCAGTTTTTAATTTTCTAAAGAAATTTTGGCCAGATGGAATCAGAAAACACAGCTGTTTGGGCTTTATTTTGTGCCTAATTAATTGTTGGCTATGGTGATTGTGGCAAAGCGTAAGATGAGAGGTGTGAAGAATGGAATCTAGGTACTTGTCACTGCTATACCCAAGCAACTTTGAGATCTTAATGGAATCAGTAAATGTGTTTTACAGAAAAGCCTCCAAATGAAGCTTCACTGGAGGCAGCCCAGAGCCTGATCCAGTGTGCTGTGGCCATGGGGTACCTGGCCTCCAACTACCTGCTAATGGGCCACAGTGATGTGTCCAACATCCTGTCCCCTGGACAAGCACTATACAACATCATCAAGACATGGCCTCACTTCAAGCACTGAAAAAGACCCCAGTGCCATCTAAGTATGCTCTTTCTCCTGGTGGGAATCTGTCTTGATCTCTCATCTTGGCTCGCACCTCTGTTCCCTCCTTTATTTAATGTTTCACTTAGTTACCCTTTCTTGTGCAGCAATTACAGAGTCTTCTCTTATCGATATCCTTCAAGGTCTCCTGGGAGACAGTACCAGTAACCTACTCAGAGACTCAATCTGACTGTGGTGACTTATCTGTAATGGATTCTCTGTCTCCAGTCATCTGTGCCTTGTCCAAGAGTGCACTGAGGACCAACCATGCATGGCAGACCTGTGTTCGCAGGTACTGTACAGTGTCTGTGGTCCACCTGTGCATGGCTGGGCCTGGCTGAGCTGAGAGAAAGAGAACCCAAAGCCCTTCTGTTCTTTTGACCCCCAATCTCCACCAGCTTCTCCTTATCAGAGGGAAGAACTTTTTATCATTATACAGGAGACAGAACTCCCCAACACCTGCCTTTGGTGATGCTGTGATTGGGTTTTTGCCTTTAGAGTTTTTTTATATCTCTTACAACCTCACATTTCTTTTCACAGACAACTTCCTTTGAATGTCATTAGATTGACTCTGTTCATTTGTAACTTTCCCTAATGCATCACAAAAATGTAATCAGGAAAAAATTGTCTAGTGGGTAAGACATAGAGATGTATCAGCCACTCCTGATCTACACAGCAGGGATAGATAGAATGCAAACCTCTTAGACCTTTCTGTCAGAGATTCTGTTTTTCTGTGTGGAGAGAGGCTGAGTACAGACTCCCCAGAAAAGGTGAATTTAACACCTCTCATACAGGAAGTAGTCACAGTAGTAGTCATAAGCCACTAAGAAATAGTCTCACCCAAAGACACCTGTCAGGTTTTGAATGAACCTCTTGATAGTGAAAGATCCCACGCAGAGAGACCCTTACTCAAGTCTTGGGAAATCGCAGACCCCAGACACAGAGAGACCATTTTGGATGTAATAAGCAAAGGCGAGGTTTATTACGGAGACCTATTACAGAGATCTCCGGGCCGACATGTATCCCACGCAGGAGACAGAGGTGTCGGCCCCGAGAGGCTGGGAGAAAGAGCATTTAAAGGCAGAGGCTGTGAGCACCAGGGGGATGGGGGGGGGTGTCAAAGGGGAATGTACCACAAGTTACAGGATTGTTTTATGGCTCCAGGAGATAAGGGGACGCCAAAAGGTTTTATGGCCCCCTGATTCCTGGAACAGAGCTACTAAATCAGGAGAACGGTTGGGCCTTTAGGTCCTCATTATTTTTAAAAGTTTGTCAAAATTGATGAAGCATTTGTATTTGAAACACCTCTGGTTAGGCTTGGGCTGCCCGGTTTCCTGGAATGCTCTCTGTAGGACACAATGGCTAGAAGGCACAAGTGCTTTCAGGGGCTTATCAGGGTCTGGAGGACATCTGGTTAAAGTATGACTCTGAGTAAGCTGGGGGGATGTCTTTGGATGGTTTATGGCTCAGTCCTCGATAGCCTGAGCTGGTTTTTGCATTCCTTTTCTTTATCTTTATGGCCTGCTATTCCTGGCGGCAGGGCTTAGCCCTGAGTTTGTGGCTTTTGGGGCTTACTCTTTTAATTTTATATTTTTAAACCTTAAATTTGTATAATTCTTTCAATAGCCATGTATTAGAAACATTAGTCCCTGATAATCACTACTGTTGAAAGATGGGCCTTTTTAGATGTAATTAATTATTAACGTTGTTGCTGTAAGAGTGAGTTTGTTAACAAAATGAGTGTGCTCCCCCATATGAATACTCTCTTGTGCTTTCCCATTCTGCCACAGGATGATACAGCAAGAAGGCCTTGGCCTGTTGATGACCTTGAACTTCCCAGAGTACAGACTACAGAAAATAAATCTTTGTTCACTGTGAATAACCCAGTCTCAAGTATCTGTTAATGTCTCAAATATTCTGTTAAAGAAGCATGCCTCAAGGAGAGAGGGTATGCTTAATCCTGATGGAATTTGATGCTCCAGGGCAGGCTGAAACCTAATGGGGGCTTCCTCTTCTTTCAACAAGTAGGGAGGGAGCAGGACAGGGAGGAGAAGAGGGAGGGGGTCTGCTACCAGGATATAAGGTGAATAAATTAATTAATGAAAAAAGAAGCATATGACTAAGTCATCAATATTGATTTATTGGTTTTTCTTACTATCCGTCAAAGTAGAGCTCCCTTCTCTTTCAGTTAGTCACCACTTCCAGGCCTCAGAGAGTCATTGGCTTTGGAGGGGAATTAGTGAGTCCCCCATCTCTGACAGCTCTCACAGAGGCTCCTTCCGTAGGCTTGCATGGTCTAGATTGCTGTTTACTCCAAACTATCCACCTTTAAGGATATATAAATTTATGCTTTAACTAAATTCAGAACACTCAGCTGGCAAGTGCTTTTTTTAAGGACAGTTCTGAGGCAGCCTATTGCAGGCAATTTGACTCTTTTGTCTTTTTATTGAGAAACACTTCCTTGTGCCCCATCCATCACTTAGGGGTATAGTAGCATTGGCCTCCAATGACTGATATGAGGGCTAAATGAGTGAATGTGCGTAGGGATTTTAGAACTTACTCTTGCCATTTAATCTGTGTTCAGCTGAGACCCACACCGTCCTGTCATCATTGTCTGTAGTGTGCTTGCCTCTATTACTCCTGTTTGACTCTCAGAGGAAGGATGGTACTTTCTTTTTGTTGTTGTTGTTGTTGTTGTTTTGTTTTGTTTTGTTTTGTTTTGTTTTTCCATCTTTATTAAATTGGGTATTTCTTATTTACATTTCAAATGTTATTCCCTTTCATGGTTTCCAGGCCAACATCCCCCTAACCCCTCTCCCTCTCCTTCTATATGGGTGTTCCCTTCCCCATCCTCCCACCATACTGCCCTAAGTGCCAACTTCAGCCACATGGGGGAGTACTACATTGGCATCAAGGTTTGTGGCGAGCAAGGAGGAGCCAGGTACACCCACAGAATGCTGGTGTGAAGGAGCTTATGGTGAAGGAGTGCTGACATATCCCTCCAGACTGTAGGCCTCTGGGAGGACCTGGTTCCTGAGCTCATTGACATGGTTATTTTCTACAGTTTAAGCTAGAAGTAGAGGAAAGGCTAGGTTTCTTTAAGTTACAGAAAAGGGAACAATACAAGGGCAAAGTGCCTATTTTATGTAAGATTGAACAAGCAGGTTTATGGCTTGTTTTTCATCATCCAGTGAGTTCATAAAAGAAGTACTCTGGTTTGGGGGTGAGGCATGATTCTCACCCCCTGGTGCAAAGTCTACTGTGGCCTCTTTCTGACTGAGTAAAACCCCACAGCCCCATCTTCTCATCCCTACTGCCTGCCTCTGTTCTCATCCACCATCGTGATGTCTCCAGTTCCTCTTGCTTTTAAAGGTACTTTCTGAAGGTTAGCTTTTCCAGAACACTCCCTTCCTGTTGCCCACACACTTTCACAGGCCGCTTGGTGGCTTATCCCTCTTCTGTTCCCCTCACAATCCTGGCCTCCCTGGGAGCTGTACCTGCTCTTTGTAGAAATATCTCCAGAGCTCCACCTAGGACCAGGTGCATTATTGTCACCAACTAAGCATCTGTGGAATGAAGAATGGTTGGGGCTATCAGGAGGAGGGTGATAGATTCCCAATCATCTAGGCTTATATGCTTGCTGCAGAGTGGAAAATCCCAGCATTTTTCTGACTCAGCCCATCCCACTTGCTGTGATTTGTCAGATTCATTACAAGTTAACTCTCATTCCTAGGCCACTCATTATCTCCACCTTGTGGTAGCATTCCCACCGATTGTGAGATCTGGGAAGTCATTCTCCAGGATCTATATTGTATCCCACCCTGAAGTCTGTGGCCTCACTATGAGGAGGGTGTCAAGCCTGGAGAGCACATGACCTGCTGCTGCTATCTTGTGTGATGCCCCTTCCTCCTGATGTGCCTCCCCTCAGGCTTCCACGCTCCTCCTTGTCCCTTGGTCTGTCCTATCTACACTTCTGCATCTTTCCCTCCACTGTTTCTATCTTTGCTCATCTCCCTCCCACATCTTCACCACATCTCTGCCTCTCAGTGCATCTCATTTTCTATCTCTGTGTGCCCTTCTGCTCACTGCCTTTGCCTTTTCTCTAGAATTATTCTAGAATGAGCAAGGAACAGTACGGTGGGAATGCATGATGGCATCAAATTTTAGTTAGAGATATTCAGAGATCATTTCCATTCTGGAAAATCACCTGCACTGTTGCCCTGAGGCTACCACAGACCACAGAGAGTGGGAGGAGAAGGGCAGAAGGCCAGGGGTGTGGTGATTCTAAAGAAGCTGTATGTTTTTCAGGAGCTTAGAGGCAGGCATAGCTGGTCTAGGTTTGTTTCTAGTCGAGCAGGTTCTGCAAGGCAGGTCTGAAAAGGGCTGGGACTTCCAGCTGGTGTTTGAAAGGAGAGAAGGCAATAATTACATGAAAGGAGTGGTGGGAGGGAGAGCAATTCCTAGGAGGTGTGGTATGATCTTTTGGAGGTCTTTTTACAGTAGACTGAGGTAAGAAGTTTCCCCTAGGCTGGGAGCTGGGGTCTCCCATCAGGGAAGCTGGGATCCTGTTGACCTAAGTGATGAAGCTATTTTAGAAAGAATGCTTACTACTGACCTTCAGAGGCTCAGCTTGCATCCAATTCTACAAGTCTAAATGTTAAGGTCACCAAATTAAGATTGACTCCCATTGTCCTTCATTGGCACACTGTTGTTTATTCCTTCCCTCTTTTCCTGTGCCCATCACTTCCCCACTAGATTGTAAACTTCTGGGACCATGTTAAGCCATGTTCTTTCCCTAGTCTGCCCCACAGTAGGGCTCACTTCAGACTTGCTACATCAGATCTGGTTAACGAGCTGCTATTCTTCCTTGATCTGCCTTGAAATCAGGTGGCAAAGTACAGTTGTTTGCTCTGAGTCTGTATTTGTTAAGGCCTTTTGGGCAGATGTAAAGAAGGGCCCTCCTGTGAAAGGACGAAAAGATTAGAGAGAACTTGAGCCAGGGTTAAAGTGAAGTGTAGATATCTACAGAAGAGAATTACCTGGGAGTGACTGAGGGCCTTCTGTCATTTGATTGTCCCCTCCATGAGCATGCTCTGTACTGGGTGCATGCCTTATGTGATTTTCTTTAATCCCCAGCTCTGAAGAGCAGTAGTTAGCTTTTCATTACACTAGAGGAAATAGAATAGGTTTGGTGGGATCAAGTCACTTTCTTAAGGTCACACAACAAATACATGTAAATACATGTCACTATTCGTTTCCTATACCAACTGTCTTCTGGATGCTCTCAAGCCTTTATAGCCAGTGACAAATAGTAGTGGTGCCTGCCAGAGTTAACTAAATCCTAATTTTTCCTTGAACAAACAATGTGCTTCAGTTGATGTTACACGTGAAACCCTAAGTCAGTGGTGTAGCTTTGGGTTCATCTCCTTCTTCTCCTCCTCCACCTCTTCCTCTGACTCTGACTCTTCCTCAATCTTTGCAATGCCTCCCAGGACTGCCTTACTTGTCTAACCACTATATCATACCATCAGCCCCCACTTTATCAAAGCTGCTATTATCCCACCTCTCACCCCATCATGCCTTACAGGCCTATTTGTCAGCCTCACTGAAGGACTCTGGTTTGTCTTGATTTAGAGTCCACTCAAATCTGTTGAAATCCTTTTGAATCCTGGCTCTGTAATTCTTCTGCCATTACTCACTTCTTTATCCTTAGATCATCATCCACCCATCAAATGTTTGTGTGTATTAGGCAACCTGCCCAGGGCACTTTTATGCAGCTCGTCCAATCTGACCTACAGAAGAATACTACTATGAACAGGAGGATAATATTGTCTCCATTTTACAGTCAAAAAACCGATTCAACTGGAGTCCAGTGATATATCTTTGCTATTATTTTTGGGGGTTGCAGAGATCTACTTCCAACAGTCCATAATTCCTAAAAGCATCTCATATATTCCAGGTAGGCTTCAAATTCACTGTATAACCAAAGATGCCCTTGAATTCTGGATTCCTCTGCCTCTATCCACTTAGTATGCCACCATGCCTGTCTTGATTCTATTTCTTCTGTCAGTCATAAAGGTACTGAATAAGTACTACCCATCTTCCAAGCTTTGTAAGTCTATGACTGCTGGGTGGAAAGGAATTGGGGTTAAAATACAAGTGCATGAACATGTGCTGTGTGCTAAGCTATTGCTATTTAGCAGTCCACTTCTGTTAGTGAGAACCCCTAGTCATCACTAGTATTCTGATGATGGTAAAAAATTATATTTATTTTTGGCTAGAAGGCAAGGATATCCCGTAACTCTCATCCTTTTTCAAAGAATTTACTTTATTCTTGTGAGTGCTTTGCCGGCTTCTATAGTTATGCACCACATCTATTCATGATATCAGTAGAAGGTGGAAGAGGGTATTAGGTCTGCTGGAACTGGATTAACGCCATTCACCATGCCCCCTTGTTCTTAGATAGTTTTCATGCGTGGTGAATTTCACGTTTCCAGAGTTATTTTTCTGGTATTATGGCAAGTTCACCCAGTGGTGCTTTCCTTATCCCTTTACTTCATAATCCATGGACTTCTGGTGATTTAGGAAATGTAATGTTTGATGTTATTCACAGTCACAGAAGTTTTTGGTTTATATTGTAGATGTAGGGGCTGAAGAGCTGGCTGTACCTATTCTACAAACACAGCCTTCTGAGACTTGTCCTTATCACACACATAAAAGTCAGCACAGGATTTCTGTAAACTCAGTGCAATGCCATAGGGACAGGTAGATACCTTGTCTCTGACCAACCACCCAAGCAATCTATGAATTCCACATTTAGTAAGAGTTCATGTATCAAATAATAAAGTAGATAATTATGAAGAAAGACTCTTGACATCAACCTCTGACCTCTGAAAGCACACCTGTGCACATATACCTGCACACATATATAGAAACACCCACGTGAACATGAAGACACACTACACACACAAAAGATTTTATTTACAATGAAGTCAAGGGTGTTTACCATCTTAATTTGTTACCTTGTCAAATTTGGGACATAATGAATCTCTCTGGATTGATATTTAAAAGAAATAGAGAAACGTAAAACATAACAAAGGAGTTTAAGAATAAAATATTTATATATTCTTGAGCTGGGTAACTAAGGAGGACAACATTGCCTTCCCTAGAGAAACAATGAACTGGGGTGGAGGGTCTCAGGAGTCCTCTTCTCTCAGGAGACCTATTCATGGACTGTGGATATTAAGGCCTTTACAATATTGACTGGATTTTACTGTCTGCAATATTCTTGCACTCTCATTTACTCACATGGCTGATTTATACTCATCCTTCAATGTTTAATACGAATTTCATGTCCAAGCTTTTCCCCATATGTTTATTCAGAACCTTGTTCCTTTTCAGTAGAGGTTCACATTGAATTGTATCTTTAATTCTGTGGGATTTATATCTGACATCATTACTAGAAATTTAGAAATTTCCCAAAGTTTCCAGGAAACTCAGTAGAGACTTGTGGAGTAAGTGAATTTCTCAGCATCTTCTATAATAGAGATAATGTTCCCTGCCTGAGATGCTTTGGAGTTTAGAGTTCTTGTCCTGGCTCACTAACAGTGGTGCTAAAGAACTGAGCTGGCTCAGTGGGGTTTGGAGGATGGAAGCGGAGAAGGAGAACCTTGGCAGATGTCACCTCTAACTACCAGCAGGTGACTTCCTGCCTTTGATGGGTGAAAAAGCTATATCCAAATGGGACAAGATGAACCATAGCAGGTGCAGACCTGAAGGTCAATTACTACAGGTACGTGTGGTGCTGGCATCCTGGGGCTTACAGCTTGTTCTGCTCTGACATTAGTACACTGTAGTGCTGGTCCCATGGCAGCGGATTCTGAGATTTCATAGTCAGAGATTCCAAACCAGGTTTCCTGCCAGCTCCATTGATGCCTTTGAACAAGTTGCTTTCTCTGGGTCACTATTCCAGCCTCTGGCCTTACATAGCTCTCTCCATGAGTCACCTTTGTTTTGTTCCCAAACCTCCTGTTTAGCCTCCTCTTGCAAGCAGTGATAAAGATTCAGGCCTCCACAAGTAAAACTCAGCAATACAATGAAAGGTAAACCGATACATGAATGTTGTCAGCAAAGACTAGCAAAGGGGAGCAAGGGAAATCAATCCTCTAGTTCCCCCGTCTATGATGTCATATTTACATTCCTTCTAAACATTACACATCTTTTCATGTGTTATATGTCCTTTCACCTGTGTCTGCTTTAGCAAAACTTGCTTTCATGGGTTTGCTTTAGCAAAACATTCTTTCACCTGTGTGACCAGTGAAATACATTTGAAAAAGCTGACTTACCAAAGGAACCAGAAGTTTCCACTTCATGTTTGTTTGCTTTTAATCCTACATCCTTTTTCTGTTCTGGAGTCCCATTATGAATACCATATTATATGTAATTGTGGTGTCTCTAGAGGCGCTTCTATCTATTAAAGTTCTCTCAGAGAGCCTATGTATTTGACAAACTTAACAATGTGTCACAAGTACTTGCCAGGTATTTTGCAAAATGACGAATCATGTGACTTGTCTGATTTAGTTCTAGCATGTGCAGCAGTATTAGAATCATCCACCTGAGGCAAACTGCCTTAAAGAAGGCAACATGCTCACATTCAATATGCATTGCCTCAATTTTAGAGACTGCTAGTGGTTGAATTATTAGACTACCACCTTTCCCTTCAACGTTGTCAATTAATTTGCTGTACACATGTGCAATATAACTAATATTTTAAAATCATATTTAGATATGGGGAGATGCCTCCATGATTAAGAGCACTAGTTGCTTTGCCAAAGGATCCAGTTCAATTTCCAGCACCCACATGGCAGCTTAAACTGTAAGTTCAGTTCCAGAGTTCTTATGTTCTCTGGCCTCTGTGGGAACAAACAACATACATACGCAGAATAATATGCAAACAAAATACTCATATTCATTAAAAATGATACCCTACATTCCATCTTCAAATTATTCCTTCATTCTAAATAATATTAAAATGTGCATGCACTAAAGGCCACTTGAAGTTTTGTGCAGGTCAATGGCCTTTGGTAAATCCAGTGGCATGTATTCACAACTGTAATATCATGCACAGCAGTTTCATTTCCTGAGAACCTCCCCTGCTTTACCTATTCAAACCTGGCCACACATTGAAACCAGGAAATTTTTTATTATTACAATATTATTATTTTGCTATCATATGGTTTTTCCTTTTCAGGAATGTCATATTATTGGAATTAAACAGTTATTAGCCCTTTAAGATTTACTTCTTTTACTGGCAAGAGCAGCAAGTGCTCTTAACTATTCAGTCATTCTCTAGCCCTACATCGAGGTTCTCACAATTATAAATAAAACTGTTCTAAATATTATGAGTGTTTCCGTATGCACATAACATTCAATTTTTAGCTGGGTCCCTAGGAACATAAGTGCTGAATTATATGCACAATGCTTTACCTCTATAAGGAATTGCCATCTGACTTCCTGAAGACACATTTTGTTTCTACCAACAATGGGTGAAGGCTTTCATTTTTTTTTCATCTCCATCAGCAGTTGGTATTGTCAGTCTTTTGAGTTTAGCTGTTCTAAAAGATGAATAGTGGGATGTCACTGCTGCTTTAGTTTGAAAATTTTTAATGACAAATCTTTAATGTGTTTTAGTCTGTATATGTATGTGTAAGCTTGTTGAGCTTTGGTCTATTGCTATATATTGTAATGCTAAATTCTGTACCAGAAGGTCTAGGTCTACAAGTGAATTTTTATGTTTACAAACTTTTGTTGTGCAAACCTTGTTTCTTATCTTAAAACTATTGATTAAGTAAAAGTGGCTACAGCCAATTACTGGAAGGATTAGAGGTATATAGATTTTTGAGTTACCTGGTTGGGGTGGAGAAAAAAAGGGGACGAGGAACACGGAAAAGAGAGATGGCACCATGAGAAGAAACATATCATGAGACCATGGACCAGAGAAACAGCAAGTATTTGGGAAATGCCACTGAGGAGTTACGTCAGAAGTTAGAAAAGTAGATTAGGGAGTACCCACCAGTAATTGTCAAAACCAAATAAAATAACCAAAGTCTGAGTCTCATTTACTTGTAAGCTAGTCAGAGATAAGCTTAAACTGGTTGTACTACATGTGCTCATGTGTGTATATGAAATATGTTTTTAGATATTTTGTAAATTTTCTACTTAGATTGTTTACTTTTATCAGTGATTTTTTTATTTTATTCTTTGTAAATCTCTCACATTTATACCATGTAGTTTGCCCATTCTCACACACATTCTCTTCCTCCAATTCCCTGTGGGTCCTCTCAACATACTCCCATCTTAATTCCACACTTTCTACTCTTTTACAGAATTCACTAAGTACTAATTTTGCAGCTTATATGTGAATGGATGTGGGGTCATCCACTGAGACATGGGCAACCTACTAATGGCCACCTGCCCTAAAGGAAATAGTTCTTCCCTCAACTTCCATCAACTGTCAATAGCTCCTCAGCTAAGAATACATTGAAATCCCCTCCCGTACTTATACTGGAAATTTTAACTGGTTTGGGTTTTGCAGGTCTTGTACAGGTAAGCACAGCCGCGATGACTTCAACAAGTCATGTCATGTCTTGTCATGTCAGGGGTTAGCTTCTCACTGCACCACTCCTTATCTTCTGGCTCCTATATTCTTGCTGCCCCTTCTTGTTTGATGTACCTTGAGCCTTGGGCTGCTGTTATAAATGTTCTCTATGAGACTGGGCACCCATAATCAATTGTTCTCATGGTGTTGAACAGTTTTGATCTCCTACATTAACTAGATCCTCTGTAACAAGAACCTTCTTGACCGAAGTTGAGAGCTGAACAAACCTCTTGGCACCAGAGCTAGGGGTATTGTAGGATGTCATACAGGTGAAGGAAGGTACAAGATAGAACGAGGCCTGTCACTGAAGAAGAAAGAAGGGTGGGCAGGAGAAAAGTTTGAAGGAAGAGGAAGAGACTGGAAAGGAAGTAGACAGGAGAAGAAACCACCAAGAGAACATGGAGCCCAATGTTAAAATTGCACTCTGCACTTTTACAGGTTGTTATGAATGTTCTTAATGGATGGATGTGTATAGGGCTTTGTATGTTTAGGTAGGCAATTATATCTTACCAATTGGATCAGAGGTTATTGTGTTGTGTGTACTTTCTTGTGGCGAATTAAGTTTAAGAGAGTATGTGGCAGCTGTAACACTAAGCCACCAGGGAATTAAGATCTATATTTCTGGCATGGTGGCAGCCTGCTATGGGAACTGGATGGGTAGAGAGATTATTGCCAGACTCAGAGAAAGGCCATCGGCAGTGTTATATGGGATGGAGCAAAGCAGGTATGAGGCTTTGCTGACTGAGATTAAGGTATCTATCAGATATCTTGGGGTACTGCAGTGCTGGATCTAGTGCGGGATAAAAGACAGCCTTTTTTATAATTTTTACAGCAACAGGGAATAGCACTTATTATTGATCTCTAAGAGCTACTTACATATTTTATATGTTGGACATTTATTAAATAAATATTACACAAAGCTTTTCTCCCAGTCTCTTAGCGTTTCATCTCTAAAACATAATTTATGGTGTAAAATCATAAATTTCAATTAAGTTCAACTGGCCAGTGTTTATGTGTTTTGGTTTTTGGTCCTGTATCTCAGAGCTTGTTACCATTCTCAGCAGGGGCACCTAGATTCTCTCTTGTTTTTTTTTTTTTCCTAAAAAGACTTTATTTAGTATTCAAAGCTATGATTCATTTTTAATTTATGGAAAATGTGCATATGTCTAGGCTCATATTGTGTGTATAAAGCATCTCATGATTCCGACACAAATTTTTTAAAGGACTACTATCTTTTCTTATTTGAATTGCTTTTTTCTTTCTTAGGACAGTCTGGCTTTGCCTGTGGTATAATGGGCTACATGTCTCTTCTTTCACCCATACCACACAGTTTTGATTACTGTAGCTTTCTAACATGTTTCAAAATTAAACGATGTTAATAATTAAACCGAGTTTTTTTTTTCCTCCTGAAGTATTACATTGTCTTTTCTAGGTCTTTTGCTTCTCCATATATACTTTAAAATCCATTTCTCAAGCTTTCTGATCCTGATTGGGTTTGCCTCAAACCTAGAAATCAAGTTGGGAGGACTGATACCTTAGAGCCTTTTAATTTATGAATCTAGACTATCACTCTATGAGATTATTTTTTAATTAATTAGCTCTGTCATAGTCTGAAATAAGTTCTATACATGTTTAATTTGTACTCAAGGATCTTACTGATTTTGTCATTGTTATAAATTATACTGTTTTTACTTTCAATTTTTGATTTTTCATGACTGGTATACAGCAAAGCATACCATTAGCCTCATAGCCTGTGATACGACTTTACTTTCAGGGTTTGATTAAAACAGCCCCTCAGCTTAGATGTGTGATCAGTGATTGTCATGGCTTCAGGAATTGGGTTTCAGGGGCAGACCATTTCTGTCTTCTGTATCAAGACATTATGAAACTGTAAGTACAGAATCATTTCCCACTTTGACTTCAAATGGCACCTAAGCACAAAACTGGATGCTCTTGCATGAGGGGAAATCTGAAGGAAGAGTGGTTCTCCTCGGAAATAGCTCTAGACTTCAGTGTTGATGTTTTCAGTGATATTTTTATCCAGAGAGTAGTAGAGAAGCACCACCAGCCTGACTGACAGCACTGATGTGGTCTCACATGTGTAAATGTGTTTATGTTTGTGGTATTTGCGTGAGTGAACAAATATGTGCCAAAGGAGGATATCAAGTGCCCTGTTTGATCACTCTGCACCTTACTTCTCTGAGATGGGGGTCTCTCCATGAACCTGGAGTCCTACTTATGCACCTTTCTCTGTACTCCATAGCATTGGTGTTACAGGTAAAAGCATACCCTTGTCTTCTCCACAAGAATTGGAAATTTGAACTCAGGTCTTCATGCTTGTGGAGAAAATGTTCGAATCTGCTGAGCCATTTCTCCAAAATTCTGTTGATTTTATTAATCTCTGGACCAGTATCCAGAAATACAAGGTCACCAGCAATGCTAAGTTTTTCTTAGCAGAGACAAACTGAGCCAGTGAGCCCTAGAGAAGAGCATGCTGTTCCCCTTGCTTCCTTGTCTACCTTTTATCAAGTTCTTCTACACGGTCTTTCTTCTGCCTGTATGTAATATTAAAATTCTCTGTTCTTTTCTGTTTCTCTTCTACAATTCTACAGATTATCTTACCCATAGTCACAGTTTTACCTGCACTGGCAATGCTTTATTCTGTGAATTCAACCAAGATCCGTCTTTCAGTGCCAAGTCTCTTTATACAATGGATTTTGCAATAGAAATTTCCAGCTCTTACAATATAACAATAAGCATGTTTTCTTTTTCCTCCAAAAACCTTATCCAAGCTAGAAAATTCCATAGTACTCTTTCTCTCTTCTTCATCCACACTGAAAGTTAGGAAGCTGCAGTGTTGCTGGTTCAGCAGCCATACTCTGGATCCAAATAAAACTGGGAGCAAATCTAAGCTTCTGTTTCCAGATCTACGCAATGAAATGTACAAGTTCTTCACCTAGAAGACCACTCTGAATAGTGGATGAGACAATGTAGATCAAGTGATAAAGAGCAACTGAGAACATAACAGACATCAATACACATTGACCAAGGTTCACATCTGCTAGTTGCAAGCCTTAGGATTTTGAGCTTAGAAATCACTCCTGACTATAGCCTCTGACTTATTTCCTGGGCTGTGGCCAGAGTTATGTTCCCATTATGTTTATTATGTTATTGGTTTTTTTTACTTTTCACATTGTCTATGCAGCAATTTCTTTTTTAAAAAAGCAATAAAAAAGAATATCAAACAAACCATGAAACAAATAGCAGAATACTAACAAACTGTAACACAAGCATCAGAGAATGAAATCAGAACTTGGGTTGGTGTAACAGGCTCTTCACAATCTTCTCTGAACCCTTATTTTCAGCACACACTCCCTTCTTTGTCTTTGTTCTCTTCTGACTCAGCTGGTGTCACATATTTTCTGGATATAGAAGACCTCATAGGTCACTGCCTCTGAATGAGCTTTTATGGATAGCTTAAAGCATCATCAAGGACAGCATCCACCCTTCATCCTCAGGATAGAGATCCCTAATTAAGGACCCTGAGAACTCTTGCTTTTCCTGATGGACTGGGATGTTGCCTCATGTCTCTCAGTCATCAGTTTGAGAGTTTTAGGGAACTTGGAATTCAGTCTTAATGTGCTCTAAGATGTTCTTTAGCCTCTAGGTGACAAATAAGCATTTGTCAAATGGTGTCATTCCTTTATCTGTTGGCCTACCACTAGAGCTTGAACTCTTGAAGGGCTAGCACCTGTGGTATGACATCCACCACATTTGTATCTACAGAGTGTATCTTAGTTATAGTATATGATCATTTCTCAAGCTTCTGTTAGTTGCTTCATAGCTTGGGAAAGTTGACTAATTTCACAATAGAAATAGACAAGAGGAAGCCCTCTGGTGAAAGCTGCTTGAAGCTTGCTCCTCTCACCCTCTATCAACTCAGTCAAAAACTGGGAAGTCTCTGCTAGGGGTCTTCGTCCAAGAACTGCCTTTTGGAATCAAAACTGGCCTCCAAAGAAGGGCTTTTTCCCCTACTTACCCTTACCCTGCACCCCTGTATTTTACTGTTACTGGTTTGATTTAAAGTTAACGTGATGACTATTGATAAGCAACAATTAAAAAATGAGAACATAGAATCGCTATCTTTGTATAGATTAACCTCACTGAACTTGAATATTATCATCTGTACCTTTAATACAGTTGCTGAGAAAAGTCCATTATTTCTCACAGTGATGGATTTAGCAAAATAGTTTGTTTTGCATCTTAATAATTTCTTAAAAGAACATATGCTCAAAAAAGGCTATGTCTAGATAACTCTCAATACATCCCTGCATGGAGCTGAGGTTCCCTCTGCATAGAATCTCAGTTCAAAGTCAATGTCCATTTTTTTGTCTGTGCTATTTTGTACTCCCAGTGTCCCTAAGTGATCCAGGAACATGCTATTAACTCACTCCATAAAACATATCCTGGCTTTCTCTTTTTTTATAGAACATGTCATTGGTGCTATGAGACTTCGATTCGAAACTCACAGGTTTACATCTGCCACATACCAGTCATATCGGATCACTTGCTAGACCTACCCTTCCAAATACTGACAAACTGGTAAGTCCCCCTCCCCCAACCCCACAGATCAGGGTAAATGTCCCATGGTTCCATGGGACAGCAACCACCCTAAAGTTCTTGAGGATGGAGGCATTCACAGTCTTTATGACTGATCTTCTCACTGATCCTTCATTCTAGGATATTTTCCCTTGGGTGAGATCTTTCTCTCTTCTCTGAGTTGATTCCTTTTCTCACTGCTGTGAAGGCCCAGGCCTGGCTGAACCTTTACTCTGCCACTGCTCAGGGCACTGGCCCTGAACTCAGCCCCCAAGTTCACCACTTGATGGCCTGGCGATCTGGCTTGGCTGTTGTTTCTAGCTATTGCATTTGTCTTCGGGACACTTGAACAGCACGGGCAAGTTGCTAGCTCCTACTCTTACCCAGAAGGGGATGTCTTCACAGAAACCTCTCCAGGCCTAATTCACAAGCTAAATTTGGCCCTATAACCCACAAAGGAATAACACTATACGGCTGCTTAAAGGTACTTTTACAATTTGCCAGTGTGCTTTTCCTCTCCCCACTCCCATGTTCCTTTGCTTGCTCTCTGATCCCAGTTCCCTGCCTTCTGACTCTGCAGCACACTTTTGATCTGACCCTCACTCTCTTTCAACCACAGAGCCATGGACTGCAGCTTCTCCTTGCCTCAGAGACCTGGCCCCTCCATTCCTACCTCCTCCTCCTGTCTCCCAGGGTCAGCCATTGAAGCTTCTTGCCAACACTGCTGTGAGACTTGTTATTGACTTTGAGAAAAATTCCTGACATCAGGGGCTGGATCTCTGAGACTGGCAGGAATGACTTCCCAGTTCCCTGGCCTGCTGGCAGTCTCAGCTCTGTCCCCAAGCTGTATGCTCATCCTCGGGCTGCTCTGAGTCCCTCATACTGCACCACTTAGATTCACCTTTTGTTTGTCTCTGCCATGCTTCTTCAGTTCTGTTCTAAGACATAACAAGCACAGATTACCTAACTCAGATCATTGCCATAAGCTAGTATCACTGCCTTAAATATACATTTACCCTTTCTTTTGCTACTGCCATTAAATTACAATATAGTCTCTTTTTTAATAGATACATTCTAGGACAAATAAACACAGGTTGTCTAACTCGGATATGCTTAATAGATACTGGCTCTCAATCTTATCAGAAATCTGCTCTATATAATAGTAAATGTTTAAGCTTATTATGATAGACAGAGACTCTCAAATCCTGACAGTTTACCACCCAAGGTTTCTGCAAAGATATTACAAGATTCTACCTGGATTGTGGTCAGATAACCAATAAAAAACACTGCTCCATTGCCTTGCCTGCTTCCAGGGCTTGGCCTAAACTGTGGATAAACAGAAGATAGCCAGAGAGTTAAATGTCTATGTTGCCTAAATCAAGGTGAGTTATTTTCTCCCACATTCCTACTCCACAGGAAAAAACTACTTATCTTCTGGGCCTCACAGCTAGACTGATACTGCCCAAGTCGCAATGAAGACTACAGGGACCTGGGAACTGTTTAGGTAATGGTCTCAGTCATTTTAATTAATGACATCTAGACTATAATTCAGTCTTCCTAGATTTCTGACTACATTGACAGCTAAAAAGTAGACCTCTAGCTCCTTACATTAAGGTACTACACCACTTCATTAGCTCATTAGTTGATTTGTTAACAGTTAAGATGACAGAAAACCCGCTCAAATCTATCTCTCCTGTACCAAATAGGCTCCATCCAGATAAGTACACATGCCAATCAGTAACCTGTTTCTACCTGATACCTATTCCAGAGGATGAGATTCCTCTCCTGTTCCCTAATATTGGGACTCTCCTCACCCCAACCACCAAGAACTAAGGGTGTCAAATATATACCTAGGAAAAAAGTTTATTTATTTTTATTGGATATTTTATGTATTTATATTTCAAATTTTATACCTTTTCCCAGGTCTCCCATCTCCTGTTGCTTCTATGAAGATGCCCCCACTCCAACTCACCCACTCCCACTTCAACACCTTGGCAGTCCCCTACACTGGGGAAATGAGTGTTCACAGAACCAAGGACTTCTCCTATTGATGCCAGACAATGCCATCCTCTGCTTTATATGTGGCTGGAGCCATGGGTCCCTCCATGTATATTCACTGGTTGGTGGTTTAGTCCCTGGAAGCTCTAGGGGATTCTGGCTGATTGACATTGTTCTTCTCCCTATGGGGTTACAAACCCCTTCAACCCCTTCAGTCCTTTCTTTAACTCCTCCATTGGGGTCCCCATTCTCAGGCCAATGTTTAGCTGCAAGCATTCGCATCTGTATCAGTAAGGCTCTGGCATATCCATATCAGGATCCTGTCAGCAAGCACAGCACTTCTTGGCATCAGCAATAGTGACTGGGTTTGGTGGCTGCATATGGGATGGATCCCAAGGTGTGGCAGTCTCTAGATGACCTTTTCTTCAGTCCCTGCTCCACTCTTTGTCCCTGTATTTCCTCCTGTGAGTATTTTGTTCTCTTTCCTAAGATTGATTGAAGCATCTACATTTTGGTCTTTCTCTTTCTTGAGTTGCATATGGTCTGTGGATCATTTCTTGGGTATTCTGAGCTGGATCCATGTGTCCCTACTTGTGTACTTCCTGGTTGGTGGTTTAGTCCCCATGAGCTCGGTGGGGGTAGGGAGTATCTTGTTGGTTGATATTGTTGTTCTTCCTATGGTGTTGCAAACCCTTTCAGTCTCTTCAGTTCATGCTGAAACTGTTCATGCTATTAACAAACTTTTCTCTTTTATAAACTTATAAGCTCCAGGATACCCATTCAAATCTTTATCTCATGGACCAAATAGACTCCATCCATTTCTCTAACTCCTCCATTGGAGTCCCATGCTCAATCCATACATAGGTGTGACTCTAACCAAGCAAGTGAAGGATCTTTATGACAAGAACTTCAAGTCTCTGAAGAAAGAAATAGAAGATCTCAGAAAATGGAAAGACCTCCAATGTGCATGGATTGGTAGAATTAATATTGTAAAAATGGCCACCTTTCCAAAAGCAATCTACAGATTCAATGTAATCCCCATCAAAATTCCAACTCAATTCTTCATAGAGTTAAAAAGAGCATTTGCAAATTCATTTGGGATTAAAAAAAAAAAAACAGGCTAGCGAAACTATCCTCGACAATAAAAGGACCTCTTGGGAATCATCATTCCTGACCTCAAGCTGTATTACATAGCAATAGTGGGGAAAAAACTGAATAGTATTGGTACAGAAACAGGGAGATAGATCAATGGAATAGAATTGAAGACCCAGAAATGAATCCACACACCTATGGTCACGTGATCATTGACAAAGGAGCTAAAACCATCCAATGGAAAATAGACAGCATTTTCAACAAATAGTTGAACTATTTCAACTGGAGGTCAGCATGTAGAAGAATGCAAATTGATCCATTCTTATCTCCTTGTACAAAGCTCAAGTCCAAGTGGATCAAACACTGCCACATACACTCAAACTAATAGAAGAGAGAGTGGATAGAGCCCTGAACACATAGGCCCAGGGGACATTTCCTGAACAGAACACCAATGCCTTATGCTCTAAAATCAACATTTGACAAAAGGGAACTCATAAAATTGCAAAGCTTCTGTAAGACAAAGGGTACTGTCATTAGGACAAAACGTCAACCAATAGATTAGGAAAAGATCTTTATCATTCCTACATCTAATAGAGGGCTAATATCCAATATACACAAAGAACTCAAGAAGTTAGACTCCAGAAAACCAAATAATCCTATTAAAAATGGGGTACAGAGCTAAACAAAGAATTCTCAACCTAGGAATATGGAATGTCCAAGAAGCAACTAAAGAAATTATTTTCTCCCAAATGTATTTAAATTTATTCTCTACCTCTAATGTGTGTGTGTGTGTGTGTGTGTGTGTGTGTGTGTGTGTGTGTGTGTGTTTTACCATCTTGCCAAGTCCAGTGATTTATTCAAAATCTACATCCAGGACAGCTCCAGAGAAGCAACCCACAGATGCTGCAATCCCTATCCACAGATGGTTCCACAGACCCTGAACAGCAAGGAAATAGCCAACTCTTCTAAAGACTAGACCAACATCCCCATACTCATTTTCATCCCAGAGACACATTGCCCCAAGTCAAAATAGCTAAAGATCATGATGATCCCATTCCTGCTTCACAATCACTTCTTTCTAGGCTTTTGTTTTTTAAATTAAGCCAAAATGAAGGAATATTAACATTCTTTTTAGCCTACACCCCACAATTACCTTTCAACAGCCAGGTATACTTGGATTACTTATAAAAAGGGTTGTTCACCCCCTCTCTTACTCTCTTGCTCTCTGCCCCTTCCCTCCCTTTCTCTCCTCCTTCCCCACTCTCTCTCCATGTGTTCCTAGTCTCTCTCTCTCTCTCTCTCTCTCTCTCTCTCTCTCTCTCTCTCTCTCTCTCTCTCTCTCCCTTCCTCCCTCTCTCCCTCCCTTTCTGTGTGTGTGTGTGTGTGTGAGACTCCCTTCCCAACTCCACTTCCCATGCCCTAAATAACTCTTTTTCATACCAAATCTGTCATATGAGTGGTACTTCAGGGGGAATATCTATTTGCCTCAGCATGGGCCCCATTAAGGCACCCCTCCTACCCTCACCATACTGCTCCTCTACCAAAACATATCCTTGGCTTTCTATTTGTGTATAAAACACAGTGCATGCTATGCTGTCATTGTGGTGTAAATACTTAACAATTAAAACTCTGGTTTGAAAATAACCTATCAATCACAAGGCTTCCTGCCTGCAAGACTGCAAGAGAGGACAGAGAGAGGAAACTGGTTGTAAAGACTATCCGGTGAAAGATAGGTGCAATACTTTAAACAACCAGCAGAGGGCAAGGAAGGTCTGTCTGGAATCAGGTTTTATCCTCTGTGTGTGTGTGTGTGTGTGTGTGTGTGTGTGTGTGTGTGTGTGTGTGTGTGTGTGTGTGTGTGTGTGTGTAAGTGTTCCCACAGTGTAGAAATAGGAGTATCATCGCTACATGTTACAGGAAGAAAAATAGCAATAAACTTCAAAAAGTAGTAAATTTATTTGTTCCTTGAAATATAGATATGCAACTGATACAAAGCCATAAATAATGTTTTTCTAAAATGTGGTTTTATTTTATGTTACTCTGCTTTACATAGGGCATAACATTTCCTAAAGCTTTTTTGGGACTCCAGTCAATGATTAGCAAACATATTATAGTGATTCATCTCTCTAAAGAACAGCCACTGGACAAACCAGGTACCCTCGCATATGTGAACAAATCTGCATGAAAAGGTACTAAAGTGTAGACTTTGACTTGTGTACTTTAATTCTCCTTTCTAGTGTATTAAGAAAGGACATGAACGTATTTGACTTTGCTAGTCGGTGGTGCGGCGCAGGGAAGGAATCCGCGGAGACCTGAGCTTAGAGGTGTTGAGTTAAAAGAAGATCTGGAAGAGCTTGAAGGAGCTCGAGACCCCTTATGAACAACAATGCCAAGCAACCAGAGCTTCCAGGGACTAAGCCACTACCTAAAGACTATACATGGACTGACCCTGGACTCTGACCTCATAGGTAGCAATGAATATTCTAGTAAGATCACCAGTGGAAGGGGAAGCCCTTGGTCCTGCTAAGACTGAACCCCCAGTGGATGTGATTGTTGGGGGGAGGGCGGCAATGGGGGGAGGATGGGAGGAAACACCCATAAAGAAGGGAGGGGAGGGATTAGGGGGATGTTTGCCCGAAACCGGGAAAAGGAATAACACTAGAAATGTAAGAAAGAAATACTCAAGTTAATAATAAAAAAAAAAAAAAAAGAAGAAGAAGAAGATGGATGCACAGAGTTCAGCTAAAGTCAATTCGAGGAAGAGGAGGAAAGAGACACCTGGCGTTAATGGAGCGACAGAGGAAGATGGTATTCCTTCCAAAGTGCAGCGCTGTGCAGTTGGTTTACCGCAGCCAGCTCCTTTTTCTGATGAAATTGAAGTTGACTTTAGTAAGTCCTATGTCAGGGTAATTGTGGAAGAAGCTCGCAGGGGAACTCCTTGTGAGCAGCCTGTGAGAGTTTATGTGGATAGGATATTTGACTTATTTCACTCTGGTCATGCCCGGGCTCTGATGCACGCAAAGAACCTTTTCCCTAATACATATCTAATTGTGGGAGCTAACGCACAGCTTCAAGGGCTTCACTGTGACGAACAAAAAGGAGCTTTATAACGCAGTGCAGCACTACGACTATATGGATGAGGTGGTGAGGAATGCCCCCTGGACTCTGACACCTGAATTCCTGGCGAAGCAACGTATTAATTTCATTGCACACGACGATTTCCGATTTCCCCTGTTCTTCTGTAGGGAGTGATAATGTGTATAAGCACATCAAGGGAGCAGGCATGTTTGCTCCCACGCAGAGGACAGAAGATATCTCCAGAACAGACATCATCATCTGCATTGTCTGTGAGTATGGTGTATATGCAAGTCGAAACCTATAGAGGGGCTACACTGTCAAGGAGTACAGTGTCACCTTTATCAACGAGAAAAAATATCACTTGCAATAACAAGTTGATAAAGTAAAGAAGAAAGTGAATATGTGGAGGAAAAATCAAAAGAGTTTGTGTAGAAGGTGCAAGAGCACAGACCTCATGCAGAAGTGGGAGACGTCCCGAGAGTTCATTGGATGTTTCCTGAAAATGTTTGGTCCGGAAGAAGCACTGAAGTAAATGCTGAAAGAGGGAAAATGTGGGATGATGCAGGCCATCAGTCCCAAGCAGAGTCCCAGCAGCAGCCCTACCCACAAGCGCTCACCCGCTTCTTTCATTCGGTGGCCCTTCCCTGGCAAGACTTCCCCATCTTCCTCTCAGCAAGTATCTCTAGGTGCAAGGCTATGATTTGTAACATCATCAAGGATGAAGTGGACTAACTTTTCATCCCTGTTCCCTCTCTTCCACTGCCTATCACCCTCAGAAGCTCTCTGTCAAAATCCATTTTGTGATTCCAGCACTAAACCTAAGGACATCTACGAAGAAAAGACAAATGGGGCAAGAGGACTTGGGAATGGGAGAACCAAAACATCCCTGTCCTGAGACATTCTCATCTACACAAAGGAGGCTGCCCACACCTTAGAAGCCTACTCTGTATCCATCTTCCCACCCCAGAACATTGCTTTACTGTTTATGCTCATGCAATCTTGACAGGGAAATTGTCATTTATATCAATTTGTTTTTTTTAAAAAAAAGTATTCTTTCAAATATAGTAAGTACAACTAATTTTTTGCTCCTGAGGAGTGGGCAGAAAGAGGAAGCATGGAATGCCCATTGGCCTTTCTTCCTGAAAACTAGTGCTTGCCTTCTGTTCTGAAGCAAAGTGGCTTTCCAGATCCTTCAAACAGGGAGACATACTGATGGGTAATTAGGGGAGACTATCATAATTTTAAATTCCCTAAAAAAAATCTGAAAGCTGAATTAGCTCCAGATTCCCTGACTGTCCTGCTGGCCTATGTGTCAGCATGGCTGTGGGAGGGAAGAAATCTGAACCTAAATTTTCTTACTCCCTGAGGAGTTTCTTGTTGGACCCAATGGGATCCATGAAAATACTGATGGGGTTGGAACCCAGCCCCAGAACATCAAGAACAGCACTTGTTCTACTGTGTTTATCTTCTCAGTTGCCCAGTTATTTGGTAGCCCTCGCCAATCTCTTTCCTTCATCCTTCCTGTGAAGGAAGGGACACCTTGAGGGCTACTGTGATTGGAGAGAGGAGTGGGATAAGAAAGTCTTGTGCAAAAGCAATAGAGGTTGAGTTCTGCTGTGTGTGAGTCCCTCACCCTGCAGCTGCCTCTCAGCACCGCCCCCAGTTTATACAAAGGATACTTTGTAAATGTTTGCACCTTGCATTTCACCAATTTTGTTGATCCATGTGGCTTATTGCCATATTCAGAGCTTAGACTTTCACAGAGCATACAGGCAAAAGCACCTGGAAACACTTGGATCTCTGAAACACTCTCCTCAACCTCTGCTCATCTCAGAATATACTTGGATCAAATGAGTACCACATGGAGACTCTTTCCTCCAAGAGCTGCACCTAGCAGAGACTTCCTCCAGTGTTCCTCCAGAAGCAACAGGCATGGGTTAAAACTACTAGCACACAGAGGTCCATAACCTCTTGCCTGCCTATGCCTGGTGACCCCAAGAGGAAACAGAACTTAAATTTTAAATCGATGAGTACTGACTCTAAACACTTAGTATTGAGCAGGAGCTGGAGTTTTCAGTCCCCTAGCACCGCCGGTCACTACATGGCCCAGCAAGTTCATCACTGTCAGTTATCCTGCAGCTGGATTTACAGCGAAGTTGTTTATATCCAGGACCTACTAGTTGTCACTCATAAATACCCCTTGCGGGGGTGGAACGTTCGAGTTTCCAACAAAGAAAACGGCAGTTTCTTTTTCCTTGTACCTCCTCACTGGTCTGTGCTGGGACTATGAGCATTTTACAGTCCTCCTTAGACACTCTCTGGTGGAAGCTGTGCTACTGCCTAAGGGTCTGAGGCTAGCACCACACAGTGCCTGCAGAGCAGGTCTACATAGGTTCCTAAACTCACTCCCAGGCAAAGCTGAGAAGAGGAGAGGAGGGAAGAGGCAGCCCCTGGTGTCCCAGTGACCTGTGGAAACACCATTGCTAACTTCTTATGAAGCACTATTTTCACTCAGACCTGATCCAGATGGCCTTTCCTGGAATCCTTTCTCTGAACCTGTTGAAATTAGTCTTTTCTCACATTATGTACTGCTGTGTGGCTCATTTTAATTTTTCAGCTTTAGTCTTTGGGGATCTGTATAGCTCTGCCTTATTCTCCCAGGTATAGAGAGATAGTGATGTCACTGCTGGTGCTCACCTACTTGTTGTCTCAGTGCATGTCACCCAGGTGTGCCCTGTAAAAAGGCAAAGGTAGCTGCTTATGTATGATTTTCTTCCATGTAGTCACTCAAGTATACTGTCTGGGTCTCAAACATCAGGGTGTCTATGTTGACAAGATATGTAACATAGCTTGGACTAGCCTATGCTCATATCCACACTTTCCTCTCTCCTAACACTCAGACTCTCAGATAGTTTAGACATAAGCAAAAACGTTGGGGGGGTGTGACTGCATGGTAGGCACTTGAGGGTCAGTGTGCTCCTTGGTACTAGGAAAAGGTACTGTTAAGATAGTGCACTGCCGGCCACTTGTACCTAGTTAAATGTGGGTAAGCTGTGTAATGCTGGATATGTGATTGTGATCCACACCTCTTGTGCAACCTGAGTCCTGTCAAAAAGCAACAGCATGGAAGGGCTGGGAAAACCTTAAGTTGTTTGGCCTCACAGCTTCTACGCCAAAGGAGGAGGCTGAAGACAGGAGCCTTGTGTAGCTTGGGTTGAGAAGGAACCAATGCAGCTGAGCAGGAGACTGAAAACAGAGTTTGCTACTTAGAGAACATTGAGATCGATAGCCAGTGCCACAGCGGCCGCTCCTGGGAAGAGGTGGAGTTGAGGAGGTCGAAAATCTTTACTAGAAAGAGAAAGATTGAGAAAACTTTTCTGACCACTTTTCTCAGCAGCACCTTAGTTATTCATGAGGCCGCACGTGTGACCATCTGCCTAGGACACCCCAAAACAGTGGCTCTTCCAAGGATTTTGTCACTGTTTCCAGCCCGTGTTCACTTATAGAATTCACATTCTGGGACCTGTTGTCTTTGAAATCTACCCCTTATCAACTTTTCATTCCTTCCCCAAAGCAATGCTGTTTCTTGCTTTGGTTTAATTCCCCCAAGCCATATTTTCTGGATTTCTGTCAGCATAGGTGCACTGATATTGAACCTACATGATTCAAAGAAAGCTTCCTTAACAATGTTTTATGACTAATGGTATTTTTTTCTTTTTTTTTTTTCATCTTTATTTACTTGAGTATTTCTTATTTACATTTAGATTGTTATTCCCCTTCCCAGTTTCTGGGCCAACATCGCCCTAACCCCTGCCCCTCCCCTTCTCTATCTGTGTTCCCCTCCCCATCCTCCCCTCACTACCCCCCCAACAATCACGTTAACTGGGTGTTCAGTCTTGGCAGAACCAAGGGCTTCCCTTCCACTGGTGCTCTTACTAGGCTATTCATTGTTACCTATGCAGTTGGAGCCCAGGGTAAGTCCATGTATAGTCTTTGGGTAGTGGCTTAGTTCCTGGAAGCTCTGGTTGGTTGGCATTGTTGTTCATATGGGGTCTCAAGCCCTTTCAAGCTATTTCAGTCCTGTCTAAGATCCCTTCAAAGGGGGTCCCGTTCTCAATTCAGTGGTTTGCTGCTGGCATTCCCCTATGTATTTGCTGTATTCTGGCTGTGTCTCTCAGAAGAGATCTACATCCCGTTCCTGTCAGCTTGCACTTCTTTGATTCATCCATCTTATCAAGTTTGGTGGCTGTATATGTAAGGGTCACATGTGGGACAGGCTCTGAATTGGTATTCCTTCGGCCTCTGTTCTAAATGTTGCCTCCCTATCCCCTCCTAAGGGTATTCTTATTCCCATGTTAAAGAAGGAGTGAAGCATTCGCATTTTGGTCATCTTTCTAGAGTTTCATGTGTTCTGTGCATCTAGGGTAATTCAATAAATTGGGCTAATATCCACTTATCAATGAGTGCATACCATGTGTGTTTTTCTGTAATTGGGTTACCTCACTCAGGATGATATTTTCCAGTTCCTTCCATTTGCCTATGCATTTCATAAAGTCATTGTTTTTGATGGCTGAGTAATATTCCATTGTGTAGATGTACCACATTTTCTGTATCCATTCCTCTGTTGAAAGGCATCTGGGTTCTTTCCAGGTTCTGGCTATTATAAATAAGGCTGCTCTGAAAATAGTAGAGCATGTGTCTTTGTTTTATGTTGGGGCATCTTTTGGGTATATGCCCAAGAGAGGTATAACTAGGTCCTCAGGTAGTTCAATGTCCAGTTTTCTGAGGAACCTCCAGAGTGATTTCCAGAATGGAAAACCAGTTTGCAATCCCACCAACAATGGAGGAGTGTCCCTCTTTCTCCACATCTTCTCCGGCATTTGCTGTCACCTGAAATTTAGATCTTAGCCTTTCTCACTGGTGTGAAGTGAAATCTCAGGGTTGTTTTGATTTGCATTTCCCTTATGACTAAAGATGTTGAACATTTCTTTAGGTGTTACTCAACCATTCTGCATTCCTCAGCTGTGAATTCTTTGTTTAGCTCTGAACTTCATTTTTAATAGGGTTATTTGTCTCCCTGCAGTCTAACTTCTTGAATTCCTTATACATGTTGGATATAAGGCCTCTATCAGTTGCAGGATTGGTAAAGATCTTTTCCCAATCTGTTGTCATTTTGCTCTAACCACAGTGTCTTTTGCCTTACAGAAGCTTTGCAGTTTTATGAGATCCCATTTGTCGATTCTTGATCTTAAAGCATAAGCCATTGGTTTTCTGTTCAGGAAATTTTCTCCAGTGACCATGTGTTTCAGATGCTTCCCCACTTTTTCTTCTATTAGTTTGAGTGTATATGGTTTGACGTGGAGGTCCTTGATCCACTTGGACTTAAGCTTTGTACAGGGTGATAAGCATGGCTCGATCTGCATTCTTATACATGTTGACCTCCAGTTGAACCAACACCATTTGCTGAAAATGCTATCTTTTTTCCATCGGATGGTTTTGGCTCGTTTGTCAAAAATCAAGTGACCATAGGTGTGCAGGTTCATTTCTGGGTCTTCAATTCTATTCCACTGGTCTATCTGCCTGTCTATGTACCAATACCAAACAGTTTTTTATCACTATTGCTCTGTAATACTGCTTGAGTTCAGGGATAGTGATTCCCCCTGAAGTCCTTTTATTGTTGAGGATAGTTTTAGCTATCCTGGGTTTTTGTTATTCAGATGAATTTGCAAATTGTTCTGTCTAACTCTTTGAAGAATTGGATTGGTATTTTGATGGGGATTGCATTGAATCTGTAGATCGCTTTTGGAAAAATGTCCATTTTTACTATATTAATCCTGCCAATCCATGTGCATGGGAGATCTTTCCATCTTACGAGATCTTCTTAAATTTCTTTCTTCAGAGGCTTGAAGTTCTTATCATACAGATCTTTCACTTGCTTGGTTAGAGTCACACTGAGGTATTTTATATTATTTGGGACTATTATGAACGGTGTCGTTTCCCTAATTTCTTTCTCAGCTTGTTTCTCTTTTATGTAGAGGAAGGCTACTGATTTATTTGAGTTAATTTTATACCCAGCCACTTTGCTGCAGGTGTTTATCAGATTTAGCAGTTCTCTGGTGGAACTTTTGGGATCACTTAAATATACTATCATATCATCTGCAAATAGTGATATTTTGACTTTTCTTTTCCAATTTGTATCTCGTTGATCTACTTTTGTTGTCTGATTGCTCTGGCTATAATTTAAAGAACTATATTGAATAAGTAGGGAGAGAGTGGGCAGCCTTGACTAGTCCCTGATTTTAGTGGGACTGCTTCAAGTTTCTCTCCATTTAATTTAATATTAGCTACTGGTTTCCTTTATAAGGCTTTTACTATGTTTAGATATGGGCCTTGAATTCCTATTCTTTCCAGGACTTTTATCATGAAAGGGTATTGAATGTTGTCAAATGCTTTCTCAGCATCTAATGAAATGATCATGTGGTTTTTATCTTTCAGTTTGTTTGTATACTGGATAATGTTGATGGTTTTCCATACTGATCATTTTGAACCATCCCTGCATGCCTGGGATGAAGCCTACTTGATCATGGTGGATGATTGTTTTGATGTGCTCTTGGATTCGGTTTGCCAGAAATTTATTGAGTATTTTTCATCGATATTCATAAGTAAAATTGGTCTGAGTTCTCTTTCTTTGTTAAGTCTTTGTGTGCTTTAGGTATAAGAGTAATTGTGGCTTCATAGAAGGAATTTGGTTGCGCTCCATCTCTTTCAATTTTGTGGAATAGTTTGGATAGTATTGGTATGAGGTATTCTATGAAGGTCTGATAGAATTCTACACTAGACCCACCTGTACCTGGGCTCTTTTTGGTTGGGAGACCTTTAATGACTGCTTCTATTTCCTTAGGAGTTATGGGGTTGTTTAAAGGTTTATCTGTTCCTAATTTAACTTAGGGACCTGGCATCTGTCTAGGAAATTGTCCATTTCTTGCAGATTTTCAAGTTTTGTTGAATATAGGCTTTTTGTAGTAGGATCTGATGATTTTTTTAATTTCCTCTGATTCTGTAGTTATGTCTCCCTTTTCATTTCTGATTTTCTTAATTTAGACACACTCTCTGTGTCCTCTCATTAGTCTGGCTAAGTGTTTATCCTGTTAATTTTCTCAAAGAACCAACTATTGGTTCTGTTGATTCTTTGTATGGTCCTTTTTGGTTTTATATTGGTTGATTTCAGCTCTGAGTTTGATTATTTCCTGCCTTCTACTCCTCCTGGGTGTATTTGCTTCTTTTTGTTAAAGAGCTTTTAGGTGTGCTGTCGAGCTCCTGATATATGCTCTCTCCTATTTCTTCCTCCAGGCACTCAGAGCTATGAGTTTTCCTCTAGCACAGCTTTCATTGTGTCCCATAAGTTTGCGTATGTTGTACTTTCCTTTACGTTAAATTCTAAGAAGTGGTTAATTTCTTTCTTTATTACTTCCTTGACCAGGTTATCACTGAGTAGAGCATTATTCGACTTCCATGTATATGTGAGTGTTCTTCCCTTATTGTTTTGAAGACCAGCTTTAGCCCATGGTGGTCTGATAGGACGCATGGGATTATTTCTATCTTTCTGCATCTATAGAGGCCAGTTTTATGACCAATTATACGGTAAATTTTGGAGAAAGTACTATGAGGTGTTGAGAAGAAGGTATATCCTTTTATTTTAGCATAGAATGTTCTGTAAATACCTGTTAAATCCATTTGGTTCATGGCTTCTCTTAATCTGTCTATGTTTCTGTTTAATTTCTGTTTCCATGATCTGTCTATTGATGACAGTGGGGTGTTGAAATCTCCCACTATTATTGTGTGAGGTGCAATGTGTGCTTTGAGCTTTAGTAAGGTTTCTTTAATGTATGTAGGTGCCCTTATATTTGGAGCATAGATATTTAGGATTGAGAGTTGATCTTGGTGGATTTTTCCTTTGATGAATATGAAGTGTCCTTCCTTATCTTTTTTTTGATAACTTTTGGTTGAAAAGCGATTTTATTCAATATTAGAATGCCTACTCCAGCTTGCTTCTTCAGACCATTTGCTTGGAAAGTTGTTTTCCAGCCGTTTACTCTGAGGCAGTGTCTGTCTTTGTCTCTGAGGTGTGTTTCCTGTAGGCAGCAGAATGCAGGGTCCTCATAGTATATCCAGTTTGTTAATCTATCTCTTTTTATTGAGGAGTTAAGTCCACTGATGTTGAGAGATATTAAGGAATAGTGATTGTTGCTTCCTGTTATATTCGTATTTGGATGTGAGATTATGTTTGTGTGCTTTTCTTCTCTTTGTTTTGTTGCGAAGATGATTAGATTCTTGCTTTTTCTCGGGTGCAGCTTTCCTCCTTATGTTGGGCTTTACCATTTATTTTCCTTTGTGTGACTGGATTTGTAGAAAGATATTGTGTAAATTTGGTTTTTTCATGGAATATCTTGGTTTCTCCATCTATGTTAATTGAGAGTTTTGCTGGATACAGTAACCTGGGCTGGCATTTGTGTTCTCTTAGGGTCTGTATGACATCTGTCCAGGATCTTCTGGCCTTCATAGTCTCTGGCGAGAAGTCTGGTGTGATTCTGATAGGTCTGCCTTTATATGTTACTTGACCTTTTTCTCTTACTGCTTTTAATATTCTTTCTTTGTTTTGTGCATTTGGTGTTTTGACTATTATGTGACAGGAGGAGTTTCTTTTCTGGTCCAATCTATTTGGAGTTCTGTAGGCTTCTTGTATATTTATGAGTATCTCTTTCTTTAGGTGAGGGAAGTTTTCTTCTATGATTTTGTTGAAGATATTTACTGGTCCTTTGAGCTGGGAATCTTCACTCTCTTCTATACCTATTATCCTTAGGTTTGATCTTCTCATTGAGTCCTGGATTTCCTGTATGTTTTGGACCAGTAGCTTTTTCTGTTTTACATTATCTTGGACAGTTGTGTCGATGATTTCTACGGAATCTTCTGCTCCCGAGATTCTCTCTTCTATCTCTTGTATTTTGTTGGTGATGCTTGTATCTAAGGCTCCTTGTGTCTTCCTTTGGTTTTCTATATCCAGGGTAATCTCCCTTTGTGCTTTCTTTATTCCTTCTATTTCCATTTTTAATTCCTTCACCTGTTTGATTGTGTTTTCCTGGATTTTTTTCAGGGAATTTTTGATTCCTCTCTACAGACTTCTACTTGTTTATTTATGTTTTCCTCCGTTTCTCTATGGGTGTTCTTTATGTCTTTCTTGAAGTCCTCTATCATCATGATCAAATGTGATTTTACATCTAGATCTTGCATTTCTGGTGTGTTTGGATATTCAGTGTTTGCTTTGGTGTGAGAACTGGGCTCCGATGATGCCATGTAGTCTTGGTTTCTGCACTTATCTCTTGCCATCACATTGTCTCTGGTGTTACCTTGTTCTGCTATTTCTGATAGTGGCTAGACCCTCCTATAGGCCTGTGTGTCAGGAGTGCTGTAGACGAGTTTTCTTGTTTTCTTTCAGCCAGTTATGGGAACAGAGTGTTCTGCTTTCAGGCGTGTTGTCTTTCCTATCTACTGGTCTTCAGCTGTTTCTGTGTGCCTGTGCCCTGAGTCCACCAGTCAGATTGCTTGTAGCAGAAAATTTGGTCTTACCTTTGGTCCCACAGCTGAAGTTGCTCCTGGGGGGGGGGCTGATTTTGAGCTCTCCATGAGGGTGGCAACCAGGAGGGTCTGTGTCACCTTTTCCAGGGGCCCCCATGCACCAGGGTCCCAAATGGCGTTAGGTGTTTTCCTCTGGAGTCAAAAATTTGGGCAGAGTGTAGTCTCTTCTGGCTTCCCAGGCGTGTGTGCCCCTCTGAAGGTTTAGCTCTCCCTCCCACAGGATTTGGGTGCAGGGACCTTTTAATGGTGTCCCTTCAGATCTGGGCGGTGTCTGGACTGCAAGGGACCTGCCACTTGAGTACCCCTATTTCTGTTTCCCAGAGGCCCTCGACTAATGGTATTTTTAAGCATACCAATGTAAGTATTTTTAAAAGTATTTTTCAGATTATTTTTCAATGATTGTTTTCTCTCACAGAATAGATTATCATGGGATAAAGAAGGGCCCCTTGCTTCTTTTTTCCAAATTAAACAAGTAGAACATGTTCTTGGTCTTAAACCACCAAAAGTTAACTCTTCTAAAAGAAAAAAAAATATATTCAGTTTGCCAGAACTTTCTGTTGGCATGAAATTGGAGTAGAGAACAGAAATGCCAGGATTAACATTTGGATGGCCCAGGTTGGATTTCACTAGATTTGAAGTGAGCACCTTCCACCTTGTTGGAGAAACTGAGTGTCCAGAATGGTTAGAGTGGCTTGCTTGTGTGTTTTGCATTGAAGCTTCTGAACAGAAAACACTGTTGGAAAATGGCACCCATGACATCACCAATGTCAATAGGGAGTTACCCTCCAAGTTCAGTGTAGACATTACTCTCATACTTTGTGCAGAATTATTTTGGGTTTTGTCATTTAGCCAAATAACAGCCATATATTTAAAAAAATAAAAAAGAACATGCATTCTAATTTTCCCAAAACAATGCTTGTATTCTGGCAGCAACAGGCTTCTTGTAACACAAGGTGAAGTGAATACCGGAGCCACAAAAGCAGGAGGTGTAAGTGAATTTTTATTTGGGAAGGAAGTTATCAACTTAAATAGCAACAAATGAAGGATGCATAAGGAAATGCCCTGTTGTCACAGACAGATGTAACCTCCAGAATATGTGACACAGGAAACAGTCTGATCTGTGATCCCCAAGCCCGGATACATTAAACACTTTCCCATTCAATTTAATTCTGGATGCCTAGTGAAAAAGGATTTGTAGTAAGAGCATGCAAAAGTTACTTCTGAACGGAAACCCCAAGATGGTTCAGAAAATTAATGTAGAAATCAAAAATTTATTATTACTATTACTTTAAATTATATTGATGTGTTACATTTCCATATCTTCACAGTAATAAAACACACAGTCACTTGTAGAAGTGCTTCACATTACTTTCAAACCAAATGTGCTGTCAGTCCTCTACACAAGTGTCTGGAAGTTACTCATGTTTTATGAGATGAAGCTATTGATATTTTTCTACAACAGTAACTGCACAGCAGGAAGGCAGAGACAACACAAACCAATATGTGGAGTTTTCCCAAAGCTGCAGTGTGAAAAAACTATAGACAGTTGAACTCCTACTCATGAATGGGCTTCCTTGCTAGAGGAAATCCAAGTGGAATAAGGAATAGAAATGTATAAAACTTCTTGAGGGAAAGGAGGTTGGTACATTGAATGCCTACTCTCAGCCCCTTCTGCTGCATCACACTCTTCTCCTGCACTGTCTAATTCTATTATGTTAAGTTGTCCCTAAGCAACCGCATGATGAGGGTGCTGTCTTTGTAGGAGTTTTTGTTCAGTATATCCAGTTCTGTGACAGCCTCTTCTAAAGCTGTTTTAGCCAGTGTGTGAGTAAGCTTTCGATTATTAAGGCTCTCATAGTAAAACACAGAAAAGTTAAGAGCTAATCCTAGGCAAATTGGATGTGTAGGTTGCATCTTTTTCTTGGTTATTCAAATGCCTCCTGGTAGGCTCCTTGGGAATTTTCTATCATTTGTTTTCAATCATCACCACAAGCTATTTCAGCAAGATACCAGAAATAACCTCCCTTCAATTTCACTTAGATCTTACTCTCTGGATTAAGTACATTGGCTATTAAATACCTATCCGATAATTTCAATTCCAGTAATGGGGTGCAGATGAACCTCAGTTCCAACTCTGTGTTCTTCCGAAAGTCCTTGATCAGTGACAACTTCTTGTCTGAAGTATTGGTCTTCTGCCAAATGCTCAAGGTGACACTCCAGACAGATCTGTGGCCCTTGACCACTCTGCTACCAACAGCAGATTGCACTACTCCTAGTTGGACAGCTCGGCAATGGCACCCAGCTCTGCTTTCATGCAGGTGGCCAAGTTGTTTTAGTGCTCAGCCTGCTCAATCAGTTTGGCCTTCTGGATCAGCTCAGTCTTTTCTTTAGGGAGCAAGGGAGAGTGCTAACCAGGATCTGGAGTCCTCCCTCTAGTCTCCAAAGGATGCAATGTCAGTCCCGGATGAGTTTCTTTTATCTAAACAAACATTATAGCTGTGTCGGATGGTGTTTTGGACTCTTAGTTTTCAGAGCACAGAATGTTGAGTGATTTGGCCAAGGTCAGTTCCTGGAACCCCTGGTCCACAAGGTGTTTACTTCGAATTTTAGTCTTTCACTGTTAGACCACACAGACTTTTTTTTTAGACTTGACAGCAGAATGAACACATTTTCAATAAAACTATCCTGTCATCCTTTTTTATGCCTTCCATGTAACCAAAGAATTATCCAGCCCCATATGACACTATTAAAGATAGGGACGCCACCACATTTTCCTTCAGAAACTGCTTCAGCAATCCAGAGAAATTCAGGGAACTTTCCAGTGGGCATTGAAATAAAAACAAAAACAAAAACAAACAAACAAACAAAACTACCTTCCTTTGGGTTTTTTGTACAAACTTTAGCTATATTACATATCCATTTGGATAGCTTCTTCCTGAAAAGCTAACTGGTACTGCCTCCTGGGGTGAACTCAAGGGTGATAGGAACTCTGCGTGACATTTCATTTTCAATTTACAGAGCATTTTTATGTATATTTTATGACTACACTTCCAACAGGAGAGGCCAGCAACAGAGTCAATGGTGTACCGTAAGACAATGACAAATAATGAGACCATAGGCACAGGTAGAACCCACAAGAAGCTCTAGAGTACAAATTGCTACTCATAGGCCTGACCCCTTAAGGGAAAGGAACTTAGCTTTGGAGCATCTACACCTTCCAGTCTCAGGTTAGGCAGTCCTGGGAAGTGGTGTACAGCACACTTAAGTACTTCTGACTGTCTATGTGAATGAGAAGCCTCCAGAATCTAACAATGTCTGCTGAAGCATATACTGTGTTGCTGTGTTTAGCAAAACACAAAAGTGGGAGTTAGAAATGGTTAAAGTGATTATGGATGGCTGGGCAAGACGTCACATCAACAACTCCATTATTCAGAATACTATCAGACTACAAAACGGTCTTCTTCTCCTTCTCCTTCTTCTCCTTCTTCCCTCCTCCTCCTCCTCCTCCTCCTCCCTCTTCCTCCTCCTCCTCCTCCTCCTCCTCCTCCTCCTCCTCCTCCTCCTCCTCCTCCTCCTCCTTCTTCTTCTTCTTCTTCTTCTTCTTCTTCTTCTTCTTCTTCTTCTTCTTCTTCTTCTTCTTCTGTCTCCTCCTCTTTCTCTTCTGCCTTCTTCTTAATGTGAGTGGTAGGGGATCTGGGTATGTACAGAAGATAAAACAGCTTAAATTGATATAGTACTCTGCCAAATTGAGAGATAGCATTCTAGTTTGTTTGGCAGAGAGAATTTCAAGACAGGAACATATTATAAACATGCAGGCTGATTGATAATTCTTACAAAATGAGTGTCCTTAGGAGAGCATCTTATGTCAGTTAGGTAAGGATATGACTGAGTCTTGAAGTGAAATAGGAATTAGGAGAGATGGAGCATCATCACAAGAACACAAGGATGAGGGCTTGAAAAGGGAGAGCATTTTCTCCTTAAAAGATAGAAATTTCGTTAGGAGAGATTACTTCAAATGGGAGAGTGGGAACAACAGTTGCCATCTACAACAAAATGGGAAAGGGACAGACAGACTCATACATTTGCAGAAAAAGAAAGAGGTTTTCATGGAGAGATTAGAAGTTCTACCCCATGCCATTTAGTCTGGCCTGGTTCACATGCCAAGACATACTAAGGAAGGAAGTACTTGAAGGATCATAATTTTAGAGGTAACTAGATTTGCTTTCCCCTTCTCACCTCTGGAGCCTACAATAGGGACCATCAGTTCTTCCTACAGAACAAACTGCAGGGTGTGTGGCCTGATTCCTGAGAAAGAGAGAGGCAGCTAAAGGGGCTGAGACCTAACAGAGAGGATTCAGACTGGTGTTAAGGACATTTAAAATACATAGCACCAAAGATAACCTTAGATAGCGCCAACTGAAGTAAAATTTATACCAGATTTACTTTTAAACCTATTTACTGGGGTTAAATGACATAAAAACTACTAACGTTGGGGACCAGTGAGATAGCTTAGTATGTAAAAGTATTTTCTGTAAAAGTATCACGTATGAACTAAAAGGTATAAAGGTGGAAGGAGAGAACCAACTTCAGAGAACAAACTTCTACATTTGTACCATGGGGTATATCTCTGTTTGTACACATACTTGAGCATGTGTTGCAAGCACATGCACACACAAATATACAACTAATAAATGACTAAATAAAATGAATATTAAGAACTGTTTTATATATATTGAAGAATTTGAATGTAAATATATATTTATGAAACTATCACCAACATAGAAACCATAAGCACATCCATGAATTTATTACCTCCTGTAGTTTTTTCTATTTCTTTATAATTGCTTTTATTGTCTTGTCTTTTTGTTTTTAGTACATTTATAATGGGAGGAATTCTCTTATTAAAACTTAAATATACAAGAAAATATCATGTTCCCAGTCTGAAACTCCATCTGGGACAGATGAGGCTCTCCTGGCCCCCTCCCCCACCAGAGACAATATGTCACCCAGGATGTCTATTATAACCAGGATCACAGATGAGACTCCCCCAAATCCATACCTGCCCCAGCTGGCATCCCAATAGAGCCCATTGGACATAGGCACTATCTGCCTAGCCAGAGACACATCTTCCTTCTTCTCTGCCACCCCACCGAGGGAAAATCGGTTGCTCCTGCCCCCTCCTACAACCCAGAGACAGCCTGTCTCCCAGAAGGTCTGCCATGTGTCCAGGATCACAGGAGATTTGCCCTAACTAAGGAAACAGGAAGTCCCTCTAAGAAAGACAGCACTCTGCCTCCCAGAAGACCTGGTCTAACCCAGGTCACAGAGCTCTACCTGCCTACAAGGAAGGACGACGGGAACCATTCAGAGACAACAAGTCCAGTTAACTCCAGAGACTGTGAGAGGTAGGCACAAGAACATAGACAACAGAACCCAATGCAACTTGGCACAATCAGAACCCAGTCTCACCACAGCAAGTCACAGATACCCCAACACACCCGAAAAGCAAGATTCTGATCTAAAATCCCATCTCATGAAGATGGTAGAGGACCTTGAGGGGAACATTAAGTAACTCCCATAAAGAAATACAGGACAACACAGGTAAACAGGTAGAATCCCTTAAAAAGGAAACAATCCATCCCTTAAAAAAATATTGGAAAACACAGGCAAACAGGTGAAGAAATTGAACAAAACTGTCCAAGACCTAAAAATGGAAACAGAGACAATAAAGGAATCACAAATGGAGGCAACCCTGGAGATGAAAAGCCTAGGAAAGAGATCAAGAGCTGTAGATGCAAGCATCACCAAAAGAATACAAGAGATGGAAGAAAAAAATCTCAGCTATAAAAGATACCATAGAAGATATCAACACAACTGTCACAGAAAACACGAAGGGTAAAAAGTTCCTAGCATCAGGAAATTTGGGACACAATGCAAAGACCAAACCTAAGAATGATAGGAATAGAGGAGGATGGAGATTCCCTGTTCAAAGGGCCAGAAAACATCTTCAACAAAATGATAGAAGAAGATTGGACAAAAGTCTTCACTAACCCCACATCCAATGTAATGCTAATATCCAAAATATAAAAAGAACTCAAGAAGCTAAGCACCACAAAAAACAAATATCCCAATTAAAAAATCAGGATAAAGAGCTAAACAGTAAATTCATAACAGAGGAATCTCAAATGATCAAGAAGCACTTATAGAAATGTTAAAAGTCTTTTGTCATCAAGGAAGTGCAAATCAGAGAAACACTGAGATACCACCTCACACGAATCAGAATGGTGAAAATCAAAAACTCAGGTGACAGATGCTGGTGAGGGTGTGGCAAAAGAGGAACACGCCTCCATTGTTGGTGAGATTGCAAGCTGGTACAACCACTCTGGAAATCAGTATGAAGGTTTCTCAGAAAATTGGACATTGTACTACCTGAGGACTCAGCTATACCACTCCTGTGCATATACTCAAAAAAATGTTCCACCATACCACCAGGACATGTGCTCAACTATGCTTGTAGCAACCTTATTTATAATAGTCAGAAGCTAGAAACAACCCAGATGCCCTTCGTGGAAAAATGTGGCACATTTACACAATAGAATAATACTCAGAGAGGGGACGGGGAGGGAAAAGGGAGATACAGGATCAGGTATTTGGGGAAACAGGGGAGAATCCCAGAGGACAAGAAGAATGAATAGAAATATGCAGTAGTACAGGGTGGGGACTGGGCAGAGAACCACTAAAATGTCCCAGACACCAGGGATGTGGGAGGCTCTCAGGACCCAATAGAGGTGACATTAGACAAATACCCAACAGTGAGGAAGTAGAACCTGAAGAGACCACCTGCAATAGATAGGCATGGCCCCTAGTAGAGGAATGGGGTCACCCACTAATCTCAAAATTTTTGACCCAGAATTGTTCTGTCTAAAGAAAATGCAGGGACAAAAATGGAGCAGAGACTGGATGGTCTGAAAGGCCATCCAGAGACTACTCCCCTTTCGATCTATCTCATGCACAGACACCAAACTCTGACACTATTGCTGATACCAAGAAATGCTTGCAGTCAGGAGCCTGGCATGACTTTCCTCTGAGAGACTCTGCCAGCATCTGACTAAGACAGATGCAGATACTTACAGCCAACCATTAGACTGAGGCCCGGGACCCCAATGGAAGAGTTAGGGAAAGGACGGGAGAAGCTGAAGGGAACTGTAACATAGAAAAAATAGCAGTATCAACCAACCAGACTCCTCAGAGCTCCCAGGGACTAAGCCATTAACCAAAGAGCATATATAGGAAGGTCCATAGCCCCTGCTACATATATAGCCTTGTCTGGCCTCAGTGTATGTTGTGGGAGGATGTACTTGGTCCCAAGGGATGCTTGATGCCCCAGAGAAGGGGAAGCTAGAGGGATAGGAGGTGAGAGTGGTCAAGTGGGTGAAGGAGCACCCTCTTAGAAGCGAAGAGGAGGGTGGATGGGGTGGGGGGTTCATGGAGGGGAAACCGGAAAGGAGTACAACATTTGAAATGTAAATAAATAAAATAATTAATAATTTTTAATTAATTTTAAAAACAAGAATATTGCTAGCCATGACATCACACTATGGCATAGGTGTCCAGATTTAATCTATATAACTAAACTTTTCCACCCATTATTCTTCCCATATATATCTAAGCAAAACTACAGATCAATATCAGTTAAAAAAAAACCTTAAGAGTCAATTGAAGAAAAGTCACACATTACATTCAAGAGAATTATGCATGCAGAGGTGACTAAAACATGTAACCTTCAATATCATCTTTAGAGGACAATCCTTACCAATATGAAATTGCAGAGAAACTGAAAGTTGTAATCTGACAAAATATTATTCAAAAAATAAAACTAAGATGAGAGTACCTTTATTACAATGAGGCAAAATGAACTTCAGAGAAAGGAAATACCATGGTATACATTCAGTAACAACTATAGCTGGTGAGTTTTAAGCATCCCTATGTAATTGATAGAACACAAAGGTGAAAGTAAAACTTCCTAAAAACTAAGAAGCATTTCATTATTAATAAATATGCAGCTTACCACAGATAAATTATTAGGCATGCATTCCTTTTATTATACATGAAATACTTTCCTTTCCACAACACATGGTCTCACTGTGTAGACCAAACTGGCCTTGAACTCATGGAGATTTTCTTGGCTCTACCTTCTTGTGCTGAGATTAAAGGTCTGCATTACTATATTCAGCTCAAGAAATATTCAATACAGATCATGCTTGGCAATAAAATCTACATAACCTTGAAAGAACTAAAGCTTTACAGAATTTGTCCCTGTCTGCTATGATTTTGATATGATTTTTTTCCTCACTAAAATTCAAGTTGAGGTTTTTTAAATTTTTTATTTATTTATAATATATATTATAATATATAGTATTATATAATAATACTATATATACACACACCGTACCATGTGTGTGACTGGTGCCCAGGGATGCCAGAGGAGGGCATCAGATCATGTAGTGGTGAGCTGCCATGTGGGTTCTAGGAAGTGAACCCTGGTACTCTCTGCACGAGCAGCAAGTGCTTCTAACTCCCAGCCCTGAAGGCTGGTTTTGGATCTCGCAATCTTGATATGTCTCACAGTCTGGCCACTTACACTTTCTTTGTCAGCCTCTGGAGTGTTGGACTGCAGGAGTGTACAATTGCCCTAGCTAATTAAATTGTGGCTTAATTCTGCAATGTCACGAAGTAGTGAGAAAGGGCCTTCTGAGAAGGGTGAGACCCCATGGGTGGACTGAGAATATCTCACACACAAAAAAAAATGTGTCAATCCTTGCTCATGAAGAACTGGTTTGGCCTCCATGAGGGCAGATTATTATAAATCAGTGTGATACCTTTTCTTGCTCTTCTTGCCTTTTCTGCCATGAGTTGAAACAACACACTAGTTAAATAAAAAATAAAACTGTCCATGTGTTTATAAGAGCTAAACAAACCAAACAAGTGGTTCTAGTACTTAGGTGCAGCATGTAGTGGGAAGGACAGTTTCACATTATCTATGTTCCTCTCTCCAAACCCCAGACAGCATTGTGGAAAAAGGTACCTCTTCTTGTGAATATGAGAAGAAAATGAATATCAGACTTTGCCTGTGACTTCAAATCCTGGATGTCTCCTTTAAGATCCCTTTGCACACAAGCTCCTACAACTCTAGGCTGGTCCCTACACACTCTAAGCTTACCTGGATACCAAGAGGACTGGTAGTAGGAGCCGGAACAAAATTCTGAGAGCAAATATCTCATAGGAAAGTAACTGCTGTTGTTTGGTTAAATGGCTATGTTCTGCCTTTAAATTTTCTCTTAAACATTTGTGTTTATGAACAGAGATTACTGCTGTTGTCATTGTTGGTTCTCCTCCTCCTCTTCGTCTTTTTCCTTCTATAGATAGTATTTACTGCAAAGACTCATTACTGGTCAATTTCCCAAATATAAATGACTATCACTGAAGCACGATAGTGGAATGGTTAACCCCCTTCAAAATCAGAAAACGTTACAGAAGAAGAGATGGAAAGGGTGGAAGAACCAGATGAAATAGTGGAATTTTGCATAGCTATTTCTTCCAAATTGAAGTATTCCCTCCTAGAGGGAGAAAGGAGTATCATAAGATTTGGGAATGTAACAAAAGTCACAAGGTAAAATAAGCTATGGAGACTTAGAGGGCTCAAAAAACTTACCAGGCTCAGAAAACTGAGAAAGGTACAAGATTCGCAAGCCCTTAAGACAATTGCTTGGAGAAAAGGAGACTTTTTTTAGCAGAGTTCACCATACGTTGTACAGGGAAAGTCCAGGGAGGTAGCTTTCATGAGCTATCACCTATGCTGGCACAAGCTTTTTGATGTTGCTGCTACACTTGAGTCACACACACTTTTTTAGGTAACTCCTTATCTATGATCCAGTAAATAACTCCAATAAACTCATTGGTTCACCTTGGTTGGAAACATTGCTTTGTTCTGTTATTGGCCCCCATCTTGAACAAACAAGTATTTAGTCACTTATTCCTAGAAAACTCACACAAGAGTACTCATGTTTGAAATTAATCTGATTGGAAACTTTTTACATTCCTGTACCTCAGCATTTAAATCTTCAGCCAGCAAGATTGCTCATTTGGTAAAGGCATGTATCTCTGAGCCTGTTGACCTGAATTTAATCTCTGGAAGGAAAAGAATGACTCCTAAAAATTGTCCCATAATCTCCACACATGCAAGTACAGCATACTAAAAAAATCCATAACTTCCTTACATTTGGAATTTTTTATAAATTTCTTTCAAATTCTATTTCAATTCTTCACAAATCCTTGAAAATCATATGTTTACTCTTTTTATGGTGTGGTTGGTTTGAGAAAAGGCTCCATAGTCTCATGTATTTGAATGGTTGGTTTCCAATTGGTAGAACAGTTTGGTAAGGAAACAAACCTCCAGTTCCTTTGTATTGGGGTATTCTATCACACCAACAGGATTGAAACCAGGACATGTGTCTACAGAGAACTGAGAGTGACAAGGATGCTCATTTATAAAATACTTCTATGTTTACCCAAGCTGAGGATAATTAGGTCTACTGGTACTATGACCTGCTGTAAAATCCCACAGAGGATGAGTTCATTGAATCAAAGAACAAGTTACTAAACAGCAGTTAAAAAGTCTAAAATTTCTCCAAGGATACTTACAGTTCTCTTACATATATAGGAATACACAACTGTAGAATTTTTTTAATGATTTTTGTCAGTTTTTGTAAGTGCCTTACCCTAAGAGAGTACTTACAGTAATTTTATTCCTGTGTCTGGCCTCTGCATCAACTGCACATTGCGCTCCAATCCTTGTTCCTTTATGTACCACTATGTGCCTTTCAAATGCTTTCTACATTTATAAAACACATAAATATTAGCATCATATCATCTATGACAAAATCTTTCCTCTGAGAATGGGAAGGATAACAAGGCAAGGTCCTATATCACCATACCATGACAGGTAGTGGACCTGGAAATGTGACATTGGTAGAGTACTCAGAAGGTCCACTGCCAACACTACATGTACTTACAACAAGTACATGTAGGCTAGGATAGAAAGCTGAGGGAATACTGAAAATGAGGGACTAACACAGCCCAGTGCAGCCTGAAAAAGATCTCATTACGTGTATAAAAGGAAGCAGTGTTGAATGCAGCAACATAAATATGGGGCTAACTTACTTAGCTCTCTAAAATCTAGTCCTACTGGAGCTGCCTGGTTTGTTCACAGGACACAGTATGATGTTGAAAAGACTTGGGTGGATAAAAAAATGTGTACACTTTCTAACTCTTTGCTGATTTCTAACTCTTTGATGATTTCTTTAATATAATCATAATTCACCCACCTCCAGGGCAGTCTGTAGTGTTCGATATTCATAGTCTTACTTTGGGTTAAGCAACTGTAAAAGTTCCCACCTTGCTCAAGGATAAAATGACTGACTCTTTAAACTCCACACTCTCAGATGAAATTAACTGGTATGTAGGGTATGCTGTATCCGTACATCTCACTCAAGAATGTTCTCTTGCTACAGAGAAATACAGAAGGAACGTTCCTGTGGTACAGTACAGCAGGCGATCCCTAAGACAGACTTGGTCCCTTATACCTGTACAGTTCTGCCTTCTTCTGACCATTGCTTTTGGTGCTTTAGAAGGATTTTATGTCTGCTGCACATTGTTCAACCAAACCACAGTTCAAAAGAATTGGTAGGGTGAACTAATTCACCCTTTATAACAAAATAGGAAAAACACTTTATGGAATACACTACATTGGGTGTTGAACAGGTTTGTTCAAGAGCACTGGTGGCTGCAACATTAGCCACTGGGCTGTAGGGGAATGGGTCTCCACTTTTGAGAAATAATTGGGAGTGGGAACTCTCAGGAACCAGGACCAGTGTCATTATCTATAATTTTACAACAACATACTTGTTCTGGTACGTGGTTTCCCCACATGAATTTCTTGCCATGTGAATGAGTGTAATTCAGACTGGCTGGTGCAAGTGGGAAATAGCTACTGTGCATTTACTCCCAGCTCTGCAGCCTTTGTCATAGTGATGAAGACTAGTAAATAGGGAGTTTCTGGTTCATTGAAACTCTGTGGTCATAGGCTCTGGTTACAGGGTCTGGGCTGAAGCTTTCAGACATTAGTCTACAGAACTGTTTGGCTCTCAGATTAGCCAGAAGTAAGATTTTACCAATTGAGATTTCTGGAACAGACTTCCAAAAATTCCCTGATCGGAGCCCATTAATTTTCTCACTTCTTTTTAATGGCTTTCCTTCCACAAAGGAATGACTTCTTATAGCCTCATCTTTCACTCCTGCAGACCTTTGCATGAAGTGCAGTCAGGCTGTGAAGCCTTCCAAACACTCAAAAGCCAAGAATTTAGCTTTCTGTCTTCCCAGTATGAGCCTGTAGATTTTGTTACATTTCCTTTGAGGTAGTCAGACAGGACTTTTCTATTTTACCTTGTATTTTTCCATTTCCTCTTGAATACCTTAGCACCTTAAAAAATAAATTTACACACTGGCCCATTAACTTAGTCTTGCTAAACCTTTCCTAGATCATGAAGATCATGTTCCACAACAGAACCTATTAGCACCACTAAAGCTTTATACCAGTCCCAATGCCACTGATGAATCAAATCCTTTCTTAATTGTCTTAGGAACACAGTTCCACATGGCACCAGTGAGCCAGAAATCAAGCACCTCTCATACCGAATTCTCCCTGTCACATCCTCTTTCCTCTGTAGTCTTTCCCGTTGCTGCTATCCATGGAGACCCTGACTAACTGAGGATAACCAAGTATTCCTAATCATTTCAATAAGCCAGTTCATTAGAGATTGTTTTCTCATCTATTGCCTGGGATTGCAGCAAAAGAGTAGAAGCCAAGGAAAGCAACATCAAGATTTACATAAGAAAGAAGCCAGGCGGGAGAGAAACACTGGAAGGCCCTTCCCCACTGGGAATACTGTGGATTGATGTCTACAGTCAGGTGATGGCAGGCACAAGATAAGGCAAGGTCTGTGTTTGAGCAGTGAAAAAGAAAGACAGGGACAGAGTTTTTGTAAGATGGGAGAGATGAGGAAGAAAGAAGAACCAAGATGGAGTAGGAGAAGGACGACCCAGCCCAATGTATCTTTAAATAGCCACATGTAGTTATGTATATCTTATAAGAGATGAATTATTCCAGCACAATTTGTCTCATCAAGGTGGGCAGTTTATATCGATATCAATTGGCTCTGAGTTTATTGTGTAGACGTTTTGTTGGGTGAGAATTTACTGATATAAATCTGATTGATAAATTAGGAGCTTTTTGAGTTTTGATTTTAATGGGCTACTGAGGTTGTGACTATAACCACAGGGGACAGATGCTGGTAATATGAGCAGAGTTCACAACAGAGAGTCACAAGAGGGTGGCTACTGCTGGGGCCAGAGAGTAACTGGCACCAAGTGGCAGCATGGCATGGTACCTGATGCCCCATATCATACTTTTATTATTTACTACAACAGAAAAACTACTACAAACAGAGCATGCCCAAGGAAAGTCCATGGTATATATATATATTCAGAAGAGGGTATTATGTGGATGACCTATAAAGAGTCGTGAATCTCAGGATTCTGCCCTCTTGAGTGTGTGAACTCCACTCCTGTTCTCAACTCTTTCTCTGCGTGTGCATGTGTGCATGCCTGTGCGTGTGTGTGTTTGCTTGCTTTTCGAAAACGGATTTTTCTTGGTAGCTCTGGATGACCTGGAACTTCCTCTATAGACCAGGCTCTCCTCAAAATCATAGAGAGCCACCTGCCCTTGCCTCCAAAGTGCTAGGATTAAAGGACATGCCACCACAGCCTTCTTTCCTTTCTCCTTCTTAATAGACTTTACTCAATAGACTTTTGTCAATTTCTAACCACATATTTCTTGTCCAGGTCTTTGCTCTTATGCATGTGATTCTGGAACTTTATGTTTCCCTGGGACGCAGATCTGTGGCTATAACAATACCATGTAGCCTTTATATTAAAGAAGGATGAATAGTTAAATTACTGTTTCTCTGCTTCTACAATCTTTCCCCTTATCTCAGAACCCCATCAAGCAAGTTGTAAGCTCTCTCATTTACTACTTAAAAATCCTTCTCAATTCCAACAGTTCAAATGCAATGTATTCCATAATTATCATAATTTTCTGTACTGAATACATGTTCTTGTATACATCCTGAATCATGGACTTCTCCCTTCCTCTTACTGGTCTGACATGAAGAGTATCAGATCTCCCTTCCCTATTCAATGTCCAATTCTTCTCAGAGGTTTCAAGTTTAAGGATCTGAAGAAGAACTCTTTAGCACAGATTTAACCTCAAATTTTAAGCAGTGGCAAGTCAATACCTCCACTGCGTGCCCCCCCACCACACACACACACCTCCGTTGTCAAATCCAAGGCTCATACAGGACTCAATCCAAATTACAAATACTTCCCAACAGATATCTTTGGCTACCTGTCTTATCCATTTTAGGAGCCATGCAACCAATCCTTCCCAATCTATCAGATGTCTGTACATACCAGATAAAACACTGATGACAAAGCAATGATTCCACCAAAATCTAGCTAAGTGAAGCAATGTATTTGATTTGCACTTGAGTTTCTTACCAGAGTATTGGTAAGAGGATACTTATAGAGTGACTCAAAGAAGGCTATATCTCTAAAAACCTTGCTCCAGGATGGGTGCCAATTCATTAAGGTTGCATTCTTGGAACTCTGTACACAATCCATTGGAAAGAGTCTCCCTTCTTCCAGCAATTGCATATATATATATATATTACACCTAGGATGTGGCCTTGTACCCTTCCTCCCTTCCTTCCTTCTTTGCTTTTTTCCTTGATTTCTTTTTGAGGTAAGATCTCTCTACATAACTCTGGCTGTCCTGGAACTCATTATGTAGATCAGGCTTGCCTCAAACTCACAGAATCTATCTGCCCCTGACTTCTAAGTGTTAGGAGTAAAGGTATGTGTTCTACCAGGCCCAGCTTCATTTTATAACTTTCTGAACTACTTCAGCCAGGCAAATGAATCCTAAGCTTTATAAGTTATCTTAAGTTTCTGAGTCTTATGAAGCTTGCTTTCATCTTTCGGAAGGTTTGAATTCAAAGAAAGTAACTAAACGAATACACCAAGATGCACTATAGGCAAACTGCCAAAATCAAGTACAAAAGGAAGCCTGAAGGCAATAAGAAAAAAGAAGCATAAAATTTTAGGCTTCTGATTTTTATTTTTTTTAATGAGAATGTTTCCGTAAGGTCATATACTTGAATATTTGTTTCATAATGAAATGGTTGGGAAGCACTAGAGGTCTGTCCTAGTTGAAAAAAAAGGGTGTCACTAATATGGGCTTTGAGGTTTCAAAATTCATGCCATTCCCAGTGTGTGTCTCATTCTGCTTCCTAGTCATAGAACAAGATGTAAACCATCAGCAGTTCCTGATGCCATTCTCCTGCAACACCATTGTGAACTCTAACCCTCTGAATTCATAAGCTCGAGATAAATAATTTCTAAGTTGCCTTGGACATGCTGTCTTAGAAAAGTAACTAAAGCAAAGCTAATCTCAGATTCTTCTACCAGGAGCATTAGAGACTCAGAAAAATAGCATAATATATTCAAAATATTAAGGCAGAAAACTTGTTAAACAAATAAACTTTACTTAGCAGTGCTGTCTTTCAAAGATATAAAAGAGATAAAAACTTTTCCAGGCAAACAAAGAAACAGTAACACCAAATCAAATGAAAACAAACCAAATGCTAATAAACACCATAAGTGGAAAAAGTTTATCAGCATAGAGCCTATCTGTTATATAAAGAATACTAATGGAAATGCTTCAGGTTGAAAGAAAATTATCCCAATTATTAACACAAATACAAAAAAAAAACAGTGAGCAATATCAATATTCCATTTTTAACAATGGATATAGCTAGATTAAAACAAATAATAATAAAAACACACAAGCTATAACTATACTTCAGAACAAATATACACAATAGCTATGTAGCGATTATATAATCCAACAGCAAGTATGAATTATTTTCAAATGCAAACAGCATGTTCTCTAGGAAAGTCAGATACTGGGCAGCAAACATGTCTTAAGAAACTTAAGAAGATGGAAATTATATCAAGTTATCTAAAACTAGAATCAGGAAAAGAAATTTTTGAAAATTTAAATATTAAGTTAAATTAACCATGTTCTTGAGTAACTAATAAGTCAAAGAAGAAACAAAAGTAGGAATAAAATAAATTAAACCTTACGGGATATACCAAAAACAGTTGAAGGGGGAAGTTTATAGTAAGAAATCCCTACATGCAAAAGAAGACTCTCCTACCCCACCCCCTAAAATACAACCTACATCAGGAATATCTCAAGGAATTAGAGAATGTGAATGAACTAAATCCAAGTCCTGGGATGACAGCCTTACTGCTCAATACTTCTAAACATTTAAGTACCATTAGTAAATTCTTCTTAAGCTTTTCTAAGAAAATTTTAGGCCTGAGAATACTGCCAAGTTTGTTATATGATTCAAATATTTTCCTAATATGAAGGCCAGATAAAAATTTTACAAAAAAAAAGGAAGAAAAAAAAGAGAAAAGAGAAGAAAATTATATTCCAACACACCCAATAAAGAAAATTACAAATCCATCAAACAAATGGTTTTAATCAGGAGCTTGCAGCTCAGTGAAAACAGCACTCATCATGACTAAGTGGAAGCTAGGACTATTCAATATACAAAACCACATGATTCCATTACTTGATATAGAACATTTATCCAACAAAAATTGACACGTTTTCTTAATTAAAACCTCCCATTAGAAACTTCAAGATGGCTCAGTAGGCAAAGGCCCTGGAAGCCAAGGCCAGCAACTTGAGTACAATCCCTGGGACCCATAGGATGAAAGGGGAGAACAATTCCCACAAGTTGTCCTTTGATCTCCACATACACAATGTTTTGGCTAGTTTTGTGTCAACTTGACACTAGCCGGAGTCATGAGAGAGGAAGGAGCCTCAGTTAAGGAAATGCCTCCACAGATCCGAGTGTAAGGCATTTTCTCAATTAGTGATTGTTGTGCGAGGGACCAGGTCATTGTAGGGGGTGCCATCCCTGGGCTGACGGCCCTGGGCTGTATAAGATAACAGAGTGAGCAACGAATAGGAAGCAAGCCAGTAAGCAGCACCCATCCGAGGCCTCTCCGTCTCCAGGCTTCTAATTGTTTGAGATCCTGTCTTGATCCCTTGGTGGAAGTAGAAAGCAAATAAACCCTTTCCTCCCCAACTTGCTTTCTGGAGATGATGTTTTGTCACAACAATAGAGACGCTAACTAAAACACACAGTGTCATGGGCTCATGCACCCTCTCTACAAGAACATAAAAAAGTAAGTTTATAAGCATAATAAAAATTTAAACTATCATTGGATACAGTGTGGAAGGAAAGCACTTCAACATAACAAATCCACATGTAACACATGTAACACAGTGCCATGTCACAGTGTGGGAAAGTTGGGAGCTTCTCTTAAAAGCAAGAGCAAAGTAAGGATAGCCTTTGCCATTTCTGCCTGACACTGTGCTCCAAGTCCTCATCGGAAAAGTTAGGCAAGGGGGCAAAAGAAAATAATTGGAAATACACAAACAGAAAAGGGACAAGATAAACATATTCATTTATGGTGAGCTGATGCTTGAAATATATCCAAGAACACAAAATGGTGAAAGGACAAATCTTTATATTAAATAATATTGGTATAACTGGGTATCCACATGTATAAGAATGAAAATGGAACCTCATTTCATATCACATATAAAATAAACTTCTAAATAAAAGACTTAAATATAACACATGAAACTATAAGAATACTAGAAAAACATGGAAAAAACATATGGCAGACACATAGATAAAATAAAATGAATTGTAATATATTTTTAAAGAAAGAAACTACACTAAGTTACCACTTTTCCCCAGCCAGAGAGCTATCAGTGAAAACAATAACAAAGTTGCTAAAGATACAGGGAAAGATGGAAGACTTACATGTTGCTCATTGAAAAGTAAATTAGTTTGATTACTATTATTATAGACTTCTTCCAATACCCAAGTTATAGTCTTAGTTTAGGTGCCCAGTAACAGTCAAGAGATGAATAGATTACAGGTGGGAAAAACCATCAGATATTAAGAGCACTTTCTGCTCTTGTAGTAGGCCCCAGTTCGCAGCACCTACATGGTGGCTCATAACCATCTGTAACTCAAGTTCCAGGAGATCTAGCACCTCATCTGACCTCTGTGGGCACCTAGCATATACATATGGTGCATGTACATACAAGTAAAACAATCGTATACATAAGTAAAGCCTTGGGTGTGTGTGTGTGATGAAACAGGTGATCATAAAATCGTGTATTTGTGGGGAGTGTAGCTAGCAGTGCAGATTACAATGCTGCACAAAATAATCCAACCCCAAAAAGATAAATATCAGATATTTTCTCATATCAGATATTTTATATACATATATATATAGACAGACATATATCTCACATGAAAGTTCAAGGAAGACTACTATATAGGAAGAACAACAGTGGGAAAGGACAGAAAAGGGGTATTTGAGGAGATTCATGTGGTTGACTATACCAGAGTACATGTTGTTGGGAATGAAAATGGCATGGTATTATGGCCTGTCGTGTTGAGGGCTCATCTTGTTGCAGACTCGTAAGGCAACCCTTCCTCCCTGCCCAGTCCTGCCCACTGTTTTCCCTCAGGAGCCTTCACCAGCTAAACTGCTCCACAGGGACTAACCACTGAGGGCCCAGTAACGGACCCGCTCTCCTCAGCTGGGATATGCCCAGTCTCCTACCTCAGTAACCTGTAGGACAGCAGACCATGTCAGGAAACTAGGGAATCTGAGAGGGTTCATAATCCCCAGCACTACCCAGGAACCCCACTGAGACAGTAGTCAGCTTCTTGCTCCCTGCCGAAGCCTGGAACACTTGTCACACTTCCCACAGAAGGAAATGTGACCTGTGTTCATGTAGCCCACAACAGAGTTCTCTATGTTAATGAGGTATCTAGAGGCTCTAAGGTTTCAGTCAATAAATTTCCCTTGCCGGACGTTCTTCCTTGCAAAATATATTTAATCTCTAGTCTACTGTGAAAAGTTGAAATGTAACTATTTTCCATGATGAACAGTCAATAAACAGTTTGGAATCAAGACTGTCTCTTTCATCAAAAATAGCTGTGGGGAGGATGGAGAAAGCCTTCAACTACTGAGCCTCTACCTAAGTCTCCCACAGAAGATCTCTTGGAGCTTCCAGAATACAGTCGCTAAGCTAAGGACTTTCTCTGATGAGCTAAGCAGGAGCTCCCATTTTCCCAGCCACTGGTTCATTATTGTCTTTGTCCTCAGCCAGTGGGGGCCCCCAGTTTTGTTTCAAACTCTTTGCAACTCAGAAGACTCTGGATGTCTAAGAGTTTGGGAGCACCTGACCCCTGCCTAATCGCAGGTTTGTAGTCCCTGACACTTTGTTCCCAACTTCTCTGCGTGATTTTCCAGAAGAAACTCCATGTCCTTCCATCCAGGAACCTCGGCTTTGGCTTCATACATACTGGGCTGTGTTTTCCCACCCCCTAATCAGTGTCTTGGTGCTTCTCTAAAGCCCAACACCTGGCGGTGCAGGATAAATAAAAGCAGTCTAGCTGCCTGCTTTTCACCTCTCCAGCAGTGCTTCCACACCCCAGCAGAACGCAGACCCACAGTAACCCTCATCAGTTACCTTATTCCATGTGTATCTAATAAGGGCCCTCCTCCATTTAGTCAAGCTCCATCCACTTCCTTGCTTTTAGTTACTTTCCCAGCCACCCCACGCCACATAGCCTGGCCACTAGACACAGTAAGGGGCCAGTATTTCAAACATGATTCTACCCACTTCACCACGATGAGACCGTTCATCATCTGTTCTTCTCCATGTGGTTCTCATAACAGACCACTTTCCTTAAGATCTGTTTTGTTGAGACTCCTAAAAGACACTCAGGCCACCACTCTGACTTGAAACTGAAGCCAGTTGTGTTGAAAATAGCAGAAGACACAACTATCAACCTAACTCAAGATGCCTACATGTCATTATACAAAAACAAACAAACAATTTAGCATATCTTCTACAAAATCATTAATCCCATAATGATGGCCATCAAGGAAAACCTAAAATCTAAGATATGCAACTCAAAGGAACAATTATAACGATGTTCAAAGAACACAAGGAGGACGTGAATGAGTAAAACATAAGGAAGCCATATATAAGTGAGGAATAAGCACAGAAACTGAACGACAAGAGAAAGACAAACTTCCAGCATTAAAATAAAATCCATTTAAGAAATATAAACACAAGAAGACCCAAGCTGAAATGAAGCAGGAAAGAAATTTTCAACTAGTGAAATAAAAAGCTCAATAGAAAATCTCACCAAGAAAATGGATCACAAGAGATTTTAGGGCTTGAAGAGCTGGTAGAACTGGATCATTCACTTACACAAACAATCCAAAAAGATACTTTGAAATGTTTTTAAAGCACAACTGAAACATGCAGAATCTTTGGGATACCAAGATCAAATCTATGCATTTTGATCACAGAAAGAAGAGAATAATTCTAGTCAATGGCACAAAAAAATGTTTTTCAGTAAAATCATAGAAGAAAATTTGCCAAAGTTTGAGAGAGATAACCTATGCATCTGAAAATAGACTACAAAACACCAAATAGGTAATACTAGAAAAGATATTTTCTACATTATTATACTCAAAATACTTATAAAATAATTATTTTAAATTATAAAATAATTTAAGTATTTTATAATGAAAGAATAATTAAGTGCAGAGAGAATAGCCAGGTCACATATAAAGGCATACCTATCAGAATAACAGTTGATTATTTGATTAGGAGGGCTTGGAAGGATTTATTTCAAGCTCTAAAACATAAAAACTGCCAGTCCAAAGTACAATACTTAGGAAAAATATGTCTTCTACGTGGAGCAAACATAAATGATATTTATTCTAAAAGCATACTAAAGAGATTTATGACCACTAGGACAGCTCTACAGAGGATACTTCAGAATGAAAAGAACAAAAAATATACCTACAAGGCCACAGAGGTGAAAAATCAACACTATTAGGACTAGTAACTGAAAGATGTCTAACAAAACACTAACTGAAAAATCATGTAAAATTTTGGAATTAATATTTATCTTTCAATAATAACTCTAAATATTAAGACTCTTAGTTCCCCAATAAAATTCATAGAGTGGCAGATTTGATTAGATAACAAGACTCATCTTTTTGCTGCCAAAAGAAATGCACCTCTGTTATCGAAGGCAGACACCAAAGTGATGTGAATGAATAGAAAAAAGACATTCCAAGTAACTGTAACTGGGAATCCACCAGGTGTAGCTCTTCTAATAACTGACAAAATAGGCTTCAAGTCAAAATTATTTAGAAGAAAAAAATTATTTCGAAGAGATAAAGAAGACTACTCCATATTACCTTAGGGAAGAATTCACCAAGAGGTTATTATAATTCTAAACATACATGTGTCAAATACAGGTCACTCAATCTTGTAAAACAAATAAATACTACTACATGTAAAGCCACAGATTAATCACAGCTCAATGATAGTGGGTGACTTTAATTTCTTACTCTCACTAGTATACTGGCCATCCAGACAAAACCAGAAAAATGATTAAGTTAAATGACATTATCAGTTAAATGGACATAGCAGAACCCTATAGATCATTTTGTGAAAATACTAAAACCTATACATTTCTTTGGTAGTGCATTGAACTTTCTCCCAAATAATAACAAATTAAGACACAAAGCAAATGTTAAGAAAATAAAAGGATATTGGAAACAATATTCTACATTATATCGTTTAACAGTGGCATAAAATAAGTTATGAACAGGAAAACAAAACTTCAAAAAGTATATAAAATTCTGGAGACTACAAACATATTACTAAATGATGAAGAAATTAACAGTGAACCATAAAATTTATGGAATCAAATCAAAATTAGATCAAAACAAAACAGAACATACTGAAATCTATTTGACACAATGAAAACAGTTTTTAATTGTTAAGTGCATAAATTAACTAGTATATCTAAAAGATACAAATAAATAACTTAATGACGTATGTTAAGGCCTTGTAAAAACAGGAAAAAGCCAACCTGCTCTCTTAGAGGCTAAAAATAATTTCGTATTGCTAGGACATAGGCTCAGATTGTATGAACTGGATCTAATTTCAAAGCCTTCTTGTAGTCTCACATTCATGGTATCAAAAAAATACTATACAAGCTGCCAAGGAAGGAAAACAATTAATAGTCCTACCTATCTCCAACACTTATAACCCGTAACAGTGAACAGCATAGCAAGCTATCCATACAGGTACAATAAGTGACATTCACACATTTGTGGTAACAACAGCTGTCTAATTGGGCTTAAGGCTCAGGGAAAACATGTGTGGTATTAAAAACCTAGCCAACTTCTAGGGGCTGGTGATGTCATGAGGTTTTTTGTTGTTGTTGTTGTTTTTGTTGGGGTTTTTTTTGTTTGTTTTTTGTTTTTGTTTTTGTTTTTTTGTCTTTTTTTCCGGAGCTGAGGACCGAACCCAGGGCCTTGCGCTTGCTAGGTAAGCGCCCTACCACTGAGCTAAATCCCCAACCCCATGTCACGAGTTTTTAAAAGAGAATCTATTACCAGATTGCCTAACCACACAATTCCTTACTATATTCTAAATTTTATCCATATACCCACAGATAATTGTAACTATCATCCTTCATCAAAGAAGCCTACCTTTACAACAAAGGGAACAAATTAAACTACAGATTTTTAACAAAAATGCCAGGAGTAAACATTGAGGAAAGTGCATCTTCAGCAAATTATTCTGGGGAATCTATATATCATCATGCTGAATAATGGAAATAGATCATTATCTTCCACTCTGAAAAAAATACTTTCAATGGATCACATACTTCAACATAACCTAATATTCACAAACTGCCAGAGGAAAAATCAGGGAATGTCATCATCTTTCACCTGCTATAACAGTCCTTCATAGTTCCTGCTTCATTTCAAGGTCTGTTTCATGGTCTTCTCGCTGGGCGAGAAGGGTGAAGATTAATGCTCCGTTTTGTGGAATGAGGGACTGTCCAGGTAGCCAACTGTCTTTACAAATTGGTTACATTTCAGAAGCTATGTATTGTGCTTCCTATATCTTCTGGTAATATTTACTTCACTCCCAGATTTCTGAATTGGTTGAAGACTAATTATACTCTCCTAATGAAAGTTCAAGGTGTTCAACATTAAGGGAGATGATATAGAAAGGATCCTGAGATACAAAATTGTAAACTATTTAAGTCAAGATAAATAGTAGAGTTTATCTAATTGACAAGCGAGATAGGCTGGATGTTAATTATATATCATACTCTGTAATTTACATAATTGTTATGGTTATACCCAATTTGTATCTGAGAGAAAGCCTTTTAAAATTTAGACAGGAAGGGTGGACAGGGACTGAGAGAAAGGGGAAGAAGAAGAGGAATTGCCATGACTCAGAGGCAGAGGTGTCAGATTTAAAAGCTGCAGGAAAAAACTGTCCAACAATGTAGGTGGAAAGTGAACATAGCCCTATGGGTGTGGCATCCCGGAAGGTAACAGAGTAGCAGAAATGAAAATATAGATTTTTAAAAAATGTTAAGGCAGGAATGATGGAAGGAAATATGTGCTAGCCTCAGGGAGCTTTAGAAATGCTCAGCCATTGAGCTAGTCAAGGCATATCAAAATTAGCTGGTGTGTGTGTGTGTGTGTGTGTGTGTGTGTGTGTGTGTGTGTGTGTGTTTCATTTGTGAATCCACAGTGCAGCAGCACGAGTCAAAGTGGTTTAACTAATTTACCCCTAAAGAACTGGCCATTTTCAAGGATATAAATAACAATAAATACTGATGTAGAGTAAGGGGAATTTTTTATATATCACTGCTCATAGGAGTATAAAGGAGTCCAACCACTTTAAAAAAATAATATGGTAATTAATAAAAACAACTAGAAATAGAACTCCCAGTGACCCAGAGATATCACTCTTGAACTTGTGCTGAAGGACTCTATATTCTAACAGAAAGATTAATGCTCATCTTCATTACTGCTATGTACACAATAGCTACAAAATGCAGTACACCTATATGTCCATCAACTGTAGAAAGACTAGTGAAAACTTGGTATAGACACACTTGGTATAGTACAATTTCATTCAGAACTAAAAAATAAAAAAATAAATAAAAACCAAAATATGAAAAGTTTAAGTAAAGTAATAAAAATAGGTGAAACTATACTGGATGAGGTAATGTTAGCATCTGAGAATTGTTGAAGGAAAACACCAGACTCAAATAGCATGCAAGGCAAATAATGTTTATTCTGCAGGAACAACCAGCACGTGGAATCAACCATTCATCAAAATAGGGACCAGGAGAGGAACTCAGAGGTTCCTTTTTATGCAGGGCTATGGGATTTTTCTAGAAGGGTTAGGTAATCTCTAACATGATTTGCTAGGTATGCGGCTGTTACATTAGTACAATTTCTGGTTGCTTGCTATATTAGTTTTACCTCTTTCTGTTAGGCCTTAGAGAAATTTTGGGATCTACCCCAATTCAGGGCTTTATCTCTTTAGACAAGATGTCCCAGTAACTGACTCAGGTCTGAGCTTGGCTTCCCACTCTGCCAAATGTTGATGCTACAGTTGACAAATAACCCATTGTCTGTGGCTCTCCTAAGGAGCTTGCCTGCTTCATTAGGAAATTTAATCTTAAGGCCTAACACAGCTCCCTGTTCTAAAATGGAGTGGATTAAGTCCTTTTAGTAGTAGAGGTCCACAAAGAGAAATGCAGCATGTTCTCGTTTATATGTGGATCCTATTTTTAGTTTTGCTTGTTTAACTTGATGTTCAAGTAAAAACTAGAAGACAGAAATAGTTGGGAGTTTTGGTTTGTTTGTTTGTTGGTTGGTTGGTTGGTTGGTTTAGTTGGTTGGTTTTGAGACAGGGTCTACATAGTCCTGGCTGACTTGGAACTTATTATATAGACCAGGCTGACCTTGAACTCACATTGCTCCATCTATTTGTGCCTCAAGTACTAGAACTAAAGTTGTAGGATGCCAGTTTAGAAAAGTGCTCTTGGTAGGAAGATAGATTAAGGGAATGGAGATTATACAATATAGATAAAATGAAAGTTGAAAGGTTTCATCTGCTGAGGTAGCAGTGGTATGATAGAGGAGAAAAAATGAAGGGTGTGTGAAGAATCTGTGTGATTTAGTATCCTACAACATAGTATTTTAAAGGGTTTTAAGGGGTTTTAAGGGACAGAATCTACATGTTTGAATACTGACGCTTCTAGAATCAGTGGTTATGAAACAAAGTTCCCAGGACTCTGTATGGAATAATTTCTTATGAGTTGTTGGTTAGGGAAACCTAAGAATTACCCAAATCCATACACATTATTGTAAAACGATATCTATATAACCCTATAAACCTCTCTCTCTCTCTCTCAGCATGTGTCTCTCTATCTCATGTGTGCAAATGTATATTCACAATACATATACTTATATGTATGTGTCGCATATACATGTGTGTACATATATGACCAAACCAGATCAGTCAGTCAACAGGGCCTTAAAGGAGGGAGTGAGGATTAGTAAAAGAAAAGACAATTAGACAACATTATAACATGACCTCTGCAAATGCTGAAGCAGATTTTATTTCCAGTCTGATTTTATACCATTCTAGGCACATGCAAAGAATAGAATCAGTTCTAAATTAAAGACAAAGTAGTCAAGGAACAAACAAGGCAAAGACAAAGTAGTCACAGAATAATCAAGGTATAAACATAGGTCCCATTATTACTGTATTCAGGGACTTATTGAGATGATCAAGACACAAAGAACACATTTCTCAACTGTATTGATCTTGAGCCTCATCCTAGCCCAATGTCAAATTCTTGTCTGAGCCTATTCCCTTACCCTAGTCCAATGTAAATATTCTTTCCAAATTCCTGGAAGCAGCCCCAAGAACTCACCACATATCCCCCTTTTTTGTTTCATAAAAAAGACTACATCTGTCTTAAGCTACTGTGACAAGAATGCCTTTCTTAACTGTAATTGAATATGCATTATCCAAAGCAATGCATTTTTGCCTTGGGTTAGTAATGCTTTGTGCAGAATCTTGCCTGTCATTGACTGTTAGCCTGTTAAATTAATGATACTGTCTGGGGATTAATTTTTAGTTTCAAGCCATGTATTTTGGCCACTAACATTTTGATGTTGTTAAAGGCAAGTTTTATCAAAATGGGTAGGAATAAAAGTATTTCCAGGACAAGAAGGGTCAACATGATCAAACTATATATGCCATTCTTAAAGCTTGACCAAGATGGAAATGCTGACCTTAAGCAACAAATAATTTTATAAGCAGTCTCTGCAGCATCAAAACTCAGTGGAGCGACATTCTTTAAATTCATAATATCAAAATTCGAAGTTAAAATATCTAGAGAGGTATTAGAATTATGCAAAATATTCTGCAAGTGTCTTTGAATTTTCTCCCAACTATAGTGGCAGTCATTGTAAATATTTGAGGTGACACAAATCCATTGGTATTTAGCGTGACACTTGAGGTTTCTTATTCTTAAACTCTGAATCTCCTCTCCAATAAATTGAGTAATATCATAAACAGCATCAATCCATTGTTCCAAACACCTATCTAAATCTTCTTTAGTACTCAGAGCACTAGTAACATTGTTTTGCTATATGATTGACAAAAGTGGCTGTCTTAGCTTCTTGTATCAAATAATTGAATTGCAGAAGCAATGTTGCTAGCTATTAATGTAATCAAAGATGATATAATGGCAATAAACAAGCTTTCCACCTTCTTGCCTCGCTTGAAGCCTGACTCACCTCTTCACATATATTTGTAAAAAATTTTTCAGAATACCAAGCTCCTGTCATACTCACAGGCAATTAAAACAAAAGCTGGTTGATAGAACACCATATCAGATATGCCCCCCTCTACACACACACCACATATACGGATATATATATATATATGTACACCTATATACATATATATACACATATATACATACACATATGTGTCCGTGTATTTCTTTGTCTGCACACTAGTACTAGATGATCAAATCTTATTGCTGAGGCTACAACCTACCTTAATTGGAAGAAATCGCAATGTAGAAATCAAGGAGCTAATAAGTTCCTATCTTCTTATTAGCTTTCATAGTGCTGGGAGATACTAAACAGGCTGCTAGGGGACAAAATATATCAGTGCTCTTACTCCATGAACCTCTCAGATTATAATATTAATTAATAAGACAAGATGTGCTACTTGTGTGACAGTAGCACAACTGTTATGGCAAAAGTAGCTGCCCTCTAGATTGGAGACCTGATCCAGAGGAGGGAATTCATACCTGGTATTAAAACTTGGTGGATAGGGAATCATAGTCTCTAAGACAATGGTCCTTAATTTTCCTAATGCTGTGACCCTTTAATATAGTTCCTTATATTGTGGTGACCACGAACAATGAAATAATTTTTGTTGCTACTTCATAACTGTAATTTTTCTACTATTTTGAATCATAATGTAAATACCTGTGTTTCCAGTGGTCTTGAGTAGCCCCTATGAAGGGGTCATTTGACCTCCAAAGGTTGAGAAACACTGCCCTATGGAAAATCTTACTAACATTTCTGATTTAAATTGATGTAGAATCAATTTGCCCTCTATAAATCTATGTTTATACACACACATAAACAAATGCTAATCTCAAATTCAATCAAAGAAGCCTCTTTGCACAGAACATTAGTAAGTGTAGAAATCCTTTGCTGCTTAAGATTCTGAAAATAAATGACAACTGAGCACTCAGTCCTAACCAAAACATTCCTCAAAGGCTCAGGGGACATTCTAAAAGAGGAAGTGGAATATAAGAGCCAGACACAGAGAAACCTCCAAAATATTATCTCCTATGCATGACACAGCCCTTGCAAACATGAGCTCACAACAACTATGGTTACCTGAGCTAGGCCTGTGCAAGACTGGTCCTGTCAATAGTTAGCCATGAATGGAGAGAGCCCCACCATTCACCATTATTGTCTATTGATAGATTCTGTGAAGTGGAGTCACTAGTTTCAATTGTGTATCCAGTGGGATACATCAGAATCCAAACCCATGGTCATACAGATGGCCCTGGTTAACTCTGTGGGTCACGAAACAAACAAGCAAAAATGATAAAACATGGTAAAGGGATTTTTTTTTAGGGTGGTGAGGATTGATAGAGGTTGGGAGAGTATAAGAAAGGATAGGGACGTGAATAATCAGAATGTATTATATGCACACATAACCCATGTTAAAGAACATCTAATCCATAAAAATATGGTGGTAGGACTACCATGTCACTGAGGTTGCTACTTGGTATGCACTCTCTGTCTCTGACACAAACAATGAAGGTAGTGATGACTCCATAAAGAGTAGTCAGGTGAAGTCCTTTTATTTCTATCATTAGCTAAATATATATAGGAAGGTACATTGGCTTTTTAATGTAGCACAATTAATTTGAGTAAGTCAGTAAGTTAGCATTTGCCTAAAGCTGATAAAAAAAAAAAACTGTCTGTAAAACAGGATCTCACATCCCTTTGAGCAAGCCTAGCTTTTTGCTTACTAATGAGTAGGCCTCATATGTGTCCAATGACCTCTGTGATACTGATGTTAAGCATCTTAAATATTTATGATGTACCTTCTCAAGTTGGACAAAAGCTACCCCTTCAGTCCTTCAAGAGGACTGTCTTCTAGTCCTGTAGATGTCCAGTAGAATGCCTCACTTGCTGTAGAGGCTCTTGATTATCTGATTTTGCTAACAGAATAACAAACCCAGACTTTCCCCTGGTTCAGTATCAGTATTTAGGAGAGCTGCACTGGTAGGAAGGTTATCAGGCTTATTCGAGAACTGGCAACCTGGAGACGACATCTCTATGTCTCTTTTATTTTTGCCTTAAAGCTCTACCATAGGTCATGCATAAGGATTCATGGAGAAAGAATGTGATCACAGTGTTCAGAAAGTTTACATGGACTTTTGTTGTTGTTGTTGTTGTTATTGTTGTTGTTGTTGCTGTTGTTGTTCAGAGGTGTTTAGTTTATCCTTCTTCTTTGGTCAGAACATGTCATTGGACTTGAGTCTCTGGTAGCTAAAGTAATCTGAAAAAAGGGTTCTTCTCTGCAAAAAGGAGGATCAGGAGGGGGCAGAAGAGCTACATGAGTGAAGGGAGAGAACAGTTTTAGGGGAACTTTTGATTTGTCTTTCTTTAGTCCTCCATCTACCGTAGCATTCCAGAACACAGCCACCGTGCTGCCAGAACTTACTTGTACAGTAAGCTCAGTAAGCCCTGCACTGCTAGAAACTGCCTGGGCAGACCCAACTTCAGAGAAGTGGAGAGTGTCTGGTGAAGAATTTTCTTTGTGTTTGGGAACCATCTCATGATTTTGAGCCACACACCAGACTGTTCATATCCTTGGTCATCATTTGCCCCGTTCCTTCAATCTACTCCCCCACCTTTGGATAGAACACTTGTTCAATGAATTTAAATATAAACAAATGAATGGGAAAAGCAAGAACAGAATAAAGTGAATACATTTACAGACTACAAAGACTACAGGACACTCAGAGAGTCCCATGAATTGCAAATTTATTGACTGAGTAGGCACTGGAATTGGGAGGTAGTCATTCAGAAACCAAGAGGAAAAATCGACAGAACAAGATACAACTTGAGCGACTCAAAGGCTTCTTCTTGGGGGTGAGGGTGAGGGGGTGAGCTTAAAATGGGGGATTTGGAAACCTCGGGCAATTTCATGAGAAAGTTAAGCCCATAGGCGCCCACGGAGAACTCTTCCAGCTCCGTTGTCTCCGCTGCAGCCCGGGGACTTTACTTGCACGGCCAGGTGGGCGCCTGCTTCTGCTGGGTCTGGTGGCAGACTGGCACACCCTTGCCACCTCCAGAGCCGCCCCCGGAGGAGCCGCCTCCGCAGCTGGAACCGCCGCCACCGCCTCCGGAGTAGCCGCCTCCGCAGCCACCGCCGCTGCCCCCGGAAGAGCCGCCGCCACAGCCACCGCCGCCTCCGGAGTAGCCTCCACCGCAGCCACCGCTGCCGCCGCCACCACCGCTAGAGTAGCAGCCGCTGCCGCCGCCGCCGCCGCCGCCGGAGGAGCCACCTCCGCAGCTACCACCTCCGCCTGAAGAGCCCCCTCCGTAGCTCTGCTGGGGAGCGCAGGAGGTCTGACTGGACTGCTGCGAGGAGTAATAGCCCCCGCCGCCACCAGAGGAGCCGCCGCCGCAGCTGCCACCGCCTCCACCGGAATAGCCGCCGCCGCTGCCGCCGCCGCAACTGGAGCCACCACCGGAGGACCCGCCTCCGCAGCTGGAGCCGCCGCCCCCGGAGTAGCCGCCACCGCAGCTGGAGCCTCCGCCCCCGGAGTAGCCGCCGCCTCCGGAGTAGCCGCCGCCGCAGCTGGAGCCACCGCTAGATCCGCCTCCGTAGCTCGGGCACTGATACTGTTGGGACGACCCGGAGGAGCCGCCGCCGCCGCACCGGAGGAGCCACCTCCGCAGCTGCTACCGCCGCCACCGGAGTATCCGCCGCCGCCGCAGCTGGATCCACCACCGCCTGAGTAGCCGCCGCCACTGCCGCCACTTCCACCGCCGCCGGAGTAGCCGCCTCCGCAGCTGGAGCCACCGCCGCCGCCGCCGCCGCCGCCGGAGTACTTGCCCCCTCCGGAACCGCCGCCGCAGCCACCGGAGCTGCCGCCTCCAGAGGAGCCTCCGCAGTAGGAGCCTCCGCCTCCTGATCCGCCTCCGCAGCTGGAGCCTCCGCCCCCGCCGGAGTAGCCGCCGCCGCAGCTGGAGCCGCCGCCGCCGCCACTGCCACCGGAGTACTTGACGCCCCCACCGGAGCCGCCACCGCCTCCACAGCTGGAGCCACCCCCAGAGTAGCCGCCGCCTCCACAGCTGGAGCCGCCGCCCCCGGAGTAGCCGCCACCGCAGCTGGAGCCGCCGCCGCCGCCCCCGGAGTAGCCGCCTCCACAGCTGGAGCCACCGCCGCCCCCGGAGTAGCCGCCGCCGCAGCTAGAGCCACCGCTGCTGCCACCAGAGTACTTGACGCCCCCACCGGAGCCGCCTCCGCCGCCGCAGCTGGAACCACCTCCATAGGAACCACCGCCTCCGCCTCCGCCTCCGCAGCCAGAGCCTCCTCCAGATGAGCCGCCTCCGCAGCTGGAGCCTCCACCGCTACCACCACCGCTATAGTAACCGCCGCCGCCGCCTCCTCCTCCACCAGAGGTCTTTCCACAACCCACGGGAGGACATGGAGTGGGCTGCTTTTTCTGGTGAGACATCTTGTTTAAGGAGAAGGGGAACCCTGGAAGAAGAGCAGAAGAGCAACATTGGACCAGCAGCAAGATTATGCTGCGAAGGAGGCAGATGCATTCAAGCCAACATCTTTCTGACTCCCAGCTTTGTGCTGACCAGGTGTCTGGACTCCATTCACGGACTGGATAGCTCTTCAAAAGTCCTGTTAATATTGCCTCCCTTTCTCCTCGACTCTGCCTTTCTCTGCTATGTGATTTGGAGGGCAGAGCATCCACATTCCCAACTGCTTTTTATCTTCCTTTAAGGAACACTCTATCTCTTAAGGGCACTCTCAAATCTCAACCCTGATTCTTTAAGTTCAGTAGAAAATTGCAAAAATTTCCACCTGGATTTTACCCATTCCCAGCACAACAAGAAAAGATTTGTTTGGATATTGGCTAACTGTGGGACACATTTTCTGCAAAAAGTCCTTAGTTTAAACTCTTAATCTGTTCTACTGAGGGGAGATTTGTTCTAAGGGCCAGTTATTAAACAAGACAGCTTTACTGTGGTCCTGTCTGCAAACAGATAGAAGAACTCGGAACTCTTTGGACCAGAACTTCTAACTAGAAGAGAGTAGACATCTTTTTGAGGATACTCAGGAGTCTAAATTTGGTAGAGAACTGTAGCTAGTAGGAAGTTGTAGCTCAGCATCTCACAAGTCATTTATCAGTCAAAACGTGTGCCCCCGTAAAGCAGAGCTTGGATTTTTGTGGCTTCTCAAATATCTCCCATCAGCACCATTCCATGACTTATTCTCCTTACTCTCTCGCCAATAGTGGATTCAGTCATGCCCTGCAGGTTCAAAAGGTTCATCCAGCCCATGGTGGCCTGCCACTGCAGCCCCACAGTGTTCTACCCCTCAGCCCCTGTGGTGCCAGAGAAGTAGGAGATAGTCCTATCTTCATGGAGTTTAACATTCTGCCCAGAACACCAGACACATCGTCTGACCAGCAGCAGCTAACCATTCTCCCAAATGCTTTCCTAAAGCCCTTCTCAATTTGAACTGTGTGAGGGCCCCATCCCTAAACCTTTCTGCAAGCTGGGCAAGGCCAACTGGAGAGACCAGAGAACCAGGAGAACCCACACTTACCTGAAGCACCAAGGGAGATGAGTGAGGGAAGGAGATGGTGGTGATGTGAGAGACACTGGGGTTCCTGATGTTTTATACACTTTGCCTGCTCTGACTCATCTATTGATCAGGCACCTCCTCCCTGTGATTGCAGGCAAAGGATTGACCCATTCATGAAGATTTCAAATTCTTGGGTTAGGGATAGGCAGTTTAGTGTATGACTGGCCACTTCTCTGACGTAACTGTGAGCAGGCTGGTCATTAGTGATGGCCAGGAGAGTGGATGGCAGAAATTGTTTTCAACACTTCTGTATAGATTGCGTGCCATAACTAGAGGACTATACTAGAGGATTAGGTTCCAGACTTGTGAAGCAGCCTAAGGGAATCTGGAGATCTAAGACATTGTCTAAGACAGAGAAGCCCATGCAGTCGAATCTTGCAAATTTTGACGTTTGGTTTTGATCTCATTATGTTGGAAATCCTCAAAACTTTGAAATCTATCTCCCCTTTGCCACAGTTTCTCTACTGCAGTTACAGGAATGCTTCTTTGGGGTGTTTCTGTCCTGCTTAGCTTATTGGTTGTGGGAGTTTATGAGTCCCCAGTACCTAGTTTGATATGGTATACCATGGGCAGCACTGTAACATGACTCTAAGTAATTCCTAGTGAGAGCAGGTGTTTTGATCATTGGTACTGACTACTGATTTTATTTGCAAAGGTGAAAACTAACAAGACAGATCCTGGGGGCCTTTCCACCACGACCCTTTGTGTTGCTGCACAGTGGCTCTGACCTCTGAGATGCAACCATAAAATGGAATGGACTTAAGGTTGGTAGTTGGGTTTCGGTCTTTCCTTTATTTGCCAGCTCTGTCACCAGGGCCTAAGTCTCAGTAGTTCATGCCACCACAAGGGAGTTACTGAGTATTTGTTGATTGTTGAGCTGTCTGATCCTCATTCTGTCTACCGCACAGGAATTCGAATATTTATTTCATGGGCACATGAAAGGGGAAGAAGTGTGAATGTGCTGTGTACTGTGCGATGTTGATATTTTTGCCTTTTCCTCATGTGCCAGCACACTCTTACGTCAAATTGTGCCTGCCCTTGGACCCTATGGGAAAGAAGGAGTGTGAAGCTGTCTCAACTGTTCTCCTACGAGATTAACTCAGTTCTCTGATAACCCTAGACCCCAGAGCAGCCCCTGCGTGTATGAAGAACAAAGTGTTTTTCCCTTCTTTCATCATTGGAACTCAGTTACTATTAAGATACCACTGTTGAACCATGTTCCACCCAGCTGTGTTGAAAGAACAATTCTAATCAGAAATTGTCTTAATTATGGGGGAGCATTAATGATCTAAACTATCCTGATTAGACTTCGGCTTTCAGAAACTTGTGGCACTTGTTCCAGTTTGGACAGCATGAACTCAGGTGAACCAAGGAGGATCCCGGGTGTTCCTGTCCTTGGAGGATACACTAGGGAGAGGAGCCAGGATCTGTTGGAGAGGGCATGTTTCTCAGCTTGAAGAAGAGACACAATGGTGACTTTGGAGGGAAACAGCACCTTCTTTTAACAGTGGTTGCCATGGGTAGGAGTAATTTTGCTTATTCAGGTAACATGGGAACAAGTTTGAACTGTGGCTCTTAGCACCATAGGACCATATCAGCCCATTACAATGCACTCATCAGGCTGCAGGAAAAATCCACGTTAGCATGAGGTCAGTAGGTTTTTGGGGGTAAGAGGAGTATAATTCAGAAATCATAGCCTTCCTTCCTCTTTTGTGGTTATGTCTCATATATTATTTTTAAAAAAATGACTGAGCTGGAAGGTACTTTCATGAAGGTGTTAAATGAATAGTTTAATTTTTATTAAAAATGAATCATGTATTATACAAAGCAAGCAGTTTATTACATCTCTACACACACATATAAAGTAATTTGATCATATTCTTTCCCACTACCATTCTTTCTTGCATCCTTTCCATCTTTCTCCTTCCAAATCCCTAATAGACACTCTTTGACTTTAATCTCCTTTTTCTTCTTCCACATTCCAGATGTCAGAGATATAAGACTTTGTGAGACTAGCTTATTTTGCTTGACATATGATCCCTACTTTCCATTTTCCTGCAACAGATATATTTTATTCTTCTTTGGGGATGAATAAAATTCCACTGTGCAATATGCCACATTATCTCTCCAACCACCGCCTGTGCTGGTTCCACAGCTTGGCTGTTGTGATGCAGTACACTCAGGTACACAGGCAACTCTGGCGTGAGCTGACTTGATTCTCTTGGGTGTATACCCAGAAGTGGTAAAACTGTCATATGCAAGTTGCAGTTTCCATATTCTGAAAACTCTCCACGTTGATTTCTGTACTGGCTGGACTTATTTACATCTTCATTAGCATTATTGGTGGTCTCAACCCCTTCAAATCCTTACCATTTTGCTCGTTAGCCTCCTTCCTTCTTGTTGAAAAGCACTCTGACTAGAGTGAGGTGGGAATCTCAAAGTAGCTTTAGGTTTCATATCCAGGATGACTAACACGTTGAACTTTTGACTGTATTAAAAGTGACTATTTTAGTACAGAGAGATGGCTCAGTGGTTGGGAGCACTGACTGTTTTTCCTGAGGTCCTGCATTCAATTCCCAGCAACCACATGGTGGCTTACAACCATCTGAAGATCTGATTTCCCCTTCTGCTCATTCTGAAGACATTGATGGTTACTCAAATACATAAAATAAGTAAGTCCTTTTTAAATGCCTGTTTTCTTTTTTTTCCAATTTATTTACTAGATTATCTGTTCTTTCGGTGTTCAATTTTAAAAGCTCTTTATATATTCTTATCTTAGTTGTCCTTTGGGTGAGAGTAGCTCATGAAGCTTCCCCCTCCCACCATTCCAAAAGCTGTCTCTTTTATTGTTTCCTCTGTACTGCAAAACCTTTTGTATTTCTTGTAATCACATTTGTTATTTTTTCTTTAATTCCTTGAGGGATTGGACTCTGTCACAAAGTCATCGACAGTGTTCTATCTTGAAGTATTTCCTTTAGTAGTTTCAAAGTTTTAGGTCTTAAGTTACAGGTTCAGTTCCATTTTGAGTTGGTTTTTACACACGGTGAGAGCTAGGAATTCACTCTCAGTCTTTTATGTAGCCCCAGAGATTTTGAGGGCCATAATATTTCTTTATGAAATTTTAAACCTTGGAAAACTCAAGTGCAATCGACTCCAAATAGCTGACAGTTCAAACTCTCTAAGAACTACATTTAGTTTTGACACCCGATTGCTGTATTTTTATGGATTAGAGTATGATAATTCTTCCATTTTTAATTGGCAATTTTATGTAGCTCACAATGAATCTTAGTCATTTTTCACACTCATTCTCCCCTGCTTTCCCTAGTTTTCTTTTTCCTAAGACCTGCGTCCTATTTTTATACCCTCTTTTTGTTCGTTGTAAACAGGGATGAATTCTTTTTTTGTTTGTTTGTTTGTTTTGATGTCCTTTATTTTCTTTACTATATTCAAATACTAACACCAAAACATGTAATAAATATAAAATTATTACTGAGACATTTTGCATTACTTTTATTTAGTCTTTGAAACCAATGTATATTATGCTAGTGGCACATCTTAATTAGGACCAGCCATTTGTTAAATGGTGTCACTATTGAGGCAGCCATAATAACACCTTTTGTTGTCAATGTCATGGTCCTTAGTCTGGAAACAGATTGGATTGGATCATACTGGGCTCTGTATTTGATATCATAATCAATGATTTCTCCAGATAACACAGTTTCTAATGATAACTGAATAAAACTAAACCAAAAGAATAATTTTAAGAAGGCTACTCATGTCCCAAAATTCTCTTTAAAAATATTATTTATTAAACTGGGTATGGTACAGTGGAGCAAGCCTTTAGTCCCAGCACATACAAAGCAAAGGTAGATGTATGTCTGTGAATTTGAAGCCAAATTGGTTTGCATAATGAGTTCCAGGCCAATAAGACTGTCTCAAAAATATTGTTGTTTATGTTAAAAGATATTCTTTGAGAATGTAGTGCTTATATACAATATGTTTTGATCATACTGAAGTTCACCCCCTGCCCACCACCATAATTTCTTTCAGACCTTACCACACTCCTTCCCAATTCTATATCCCCGTCAATAACATACTCGTTCCAAGTAGGTCTCCCATGTTCTTGTGGATAGCTCTACAGCCGTGAGTATGATAATTTGATACATGTGAAACGATGAGATCAAGATAGTTAATGTTTTATTATTCTGGGAACTTTGAGCTTCTAATTATTCTGAAGTATAAAACATATTACTGTAAATAGAACTCACCCTACCATGGCAAAGAACTTGGAAATATAATATATTCTTTTTCCTAACTATATTTTGCTATTATCCATCCTCTGGCTGCTCCCTTTTACTTCCTTTTCACCTATATAATAACTATCAATCTGTTTGCTCTAATCTATAAGGTAAAATTTGAAAAGTTAATTTTGTGTTGATTGGCACAGCTAGCACAAGTGGACAGGGCATTATGTTAGACATCAGACAGACAAGAGTGGGAATGCCATTGGGAGAGTTGGGGATGAGGCAGGAGAGAACTCTGTGATTACTTTTGTCAATCTATCTATTATTTATTGCAAAAAGAAAAAAAAACCTTTAAGTAGTTTATCTACTTTGTTACCAGAGAGACAGTATGGGTGACAGGGTCTTTCAGTAGTACCAGATCTGTGGATTATAGCTCTCAGCTAATCTTGCATGAGTGAGTGTACTACAAGTGCACTGTGTAATCCCCTAGACCAACAGTCTTCCTACTGGAATATCTGTATAAAAAGCTGATTACCATGTTGTATCACATTAGTTGGGAAATAATAGGCTTTTGAAAACTTATGACAGGTACATATTTAGGGTTTTGTAAGACTTGGTCCACCAAAGGTTTAAGGTTTATAGCCTTTGGACAGCTTAACCTCAAATGCATGCTCACTAGCACATCTCACTTAGCCAAAATGACAGATTAGACCACGGTCTCTGACCCTACCTCTACTTGAATCTGTAGAAGGGATAGAGATTTAAGTAAATGGTTCTGAGTATGAACAGGTATTCAGTGAGACTCCCTGAAAATGAGGACTCTTGAGACTTTGAGACATTTAGGAGTAAGATGTTGCAGTTCCATGTGTTAAGGGTCTCAGATACCATCCTGGATGAGATCTTTGAAGAAATCTCAACCCCTGATTCATAAATACACAGATGTTAAAAGCTCCTTCCAAGTTTAACTTATCTCTGCAGGAGCTCCCACCTTCTGCAGGCGTCTTCTTTCCAGCAGGGGATAGGGAAGGAGAGAAGACAATACAGGGAGAGATACAATGATGCAAAATCAGGCAGTATTTACATGCTCTCTTGGAAGAGATTTAGGGAAGGAAGGGCCTGGAATTTGTTTCAGAAGGCTGCACCTCTCACAAGGCCCCTGGTTCTTAAGGCTAAAAACTGAGGCAAGATTATATTATTTGATTACAATAGATTTCAGTCTACTATAAGCTTGCTGATCACAACTTTTAAGGATCTAGAGTTTCACTCCCACTCCTCCTGACTGAACTCTAATTGCTTCTGTAACTGAAGTTAGAGAAGTGGTTGGTGAGGAGTAAAATGCACACAGGGTGGGGGTTTGGGAACTCAGCATTGCAGGAAGGAGGCATTTTTATACTTTGTTGGATAAGGAATGGTTTTCAAGTCTCTCTTCTGAGGAAGTACCTCAGAGTTCAGGTATCCCCTTTTAAGGCTACTATTTTTTTCCCTCTTTTCAGACTTCCTGGTTGGTAGTGTGAAGGGGTGGTTATCTCTGGGTGTTAAGTGGAGAGAATGGCTTTGAGGTCTGAGAAATTGTCTCTGTGGTAGAATTTCCTCTCTAGGAGAGAATTTCAATTGGAAACTCCATTAAATCCATTCCATATACCTCATCACTTTTTCTTTCTGAAGCCTTGAGGAACTGCAGTTACTGTGTACTGCATAATATGGTTATTAGTACTACAGTTGTTGCAGTTATTGTGAGTTACATAGCTTGTTCATGCACATCAGTTGGATTGGTCTGTCTTTGAGTTACAGCTTGGTCGGGGAAGCCTCCAGTTGTTTCTTTTACTCTGTATCCTAAAGCCCCTGTGTGCTGAGTCTTCATCAGGATGTGGGCTCAGGTTGGCTTTCTTTTGAGCGGAGGTCATTTGTGGAGGTTATTATTTCAGAAGGATAGAGTTATTTTACACAAGGACAGTGTATCTAGGCACACTGCTCACCTGGACCTGTACACTTTTTCATGTAAATATAATCATAGGCTTGTCTATACTACTGATGCTGTTTGATTTTTCTCAATAGTCCCACACTCTTAGTCATGCATTATCCTCATTTTCAGATGATGAAGTATCTCTATAGGTGTTGGATTTGCTCAAATTCTCATGGCCTTTAAGGTGTCAAAGATAGTATCAGGTCTGGTGAGATGACTCAGCAAGTAAAGGGGCTAGCTGCCAAGCGACCTAAGCGCGCTCCTCTGACAAGCATGTGTGCTTGTGCTGTTTTCATCATCCCATCTAGTTTCTTCAGTACTTTGGCCCCTTGCCATATCTCTCTTCTTTCTGTCCAGAGAGGAGTGCCACAGGAAGAAGGGGTTGAAGAGCCTGAGTCAGAAGTGAGTTAGATTGACTTTATGGATGACAAAACTGAAGCCTGGAGACAAAATTGAATTATCTTGCTGAGGTCACAAACTGTTGGTGATGAGGACAGGTTTAGAGCACTTGTCCATGCTCGTGTGTGTCTGTGTGTGTGTGCGTGCGTGCACGTGTGTGTGTAAAGTGAATAGATGAATGTAGAAACTAAGCCAGTTTCAGGCTTCTTAATACATATCTCTGGGAGACCAGGACGCATTCATGAATGCTTCCATGTCTTCTGGGACAGTTTTATCCACTCTAGATACTAGAAGCTAATGTTACTATATCCACTCATTCCTCATTTATAGAACTAGATGAAGATCCCCCAGCAGAAACAGGTTAAATTATCCTTCCAGGCACAAAGACTCTGGATTCCTGTTTGTATCATGTAACACTTCTCCCTTTTTAGATTTTGGTTGCACTAACAGAACAAGAAGGTGTAGTTAAAAAGATAGAAAATGTTTCATAGCTTATTCTGACAATCTCAAGGAAGCTGCTAGCCTGAGCAGGTTAACTTCTGTCCTGGAAAAACATCCCATAAGAGCAAGGCCCCACTTTTACAACAAAGCAGCTGCTATGTAGCCTGAGGGTACAGGGCCCACATCTTGAGCTCATAAATAAACTTTACAAGAAGGGAGGAGCTTTGAGTGGCATCTGCTTTGTGGTCCAGCTTGGTTCAGAGATGAGGAGCATAAATGGAGGCTTCTTGGGTGTATGATGACTATTAGTGGCTGAAGAATGTTGGCTCCTTAACCAGCCTATCCTTTTATTTCTTTGAATGGCTTATCTGTGTTATTTTAACTGAGCCTAAAGTCAAATAGAATCTGGAAATCAATAGGACAGAAAGGAAAGAACAGAAGCATTTCAATCCCACAGCCTTTATCCTATTTGTCCTGAAAGCCTTAACCCATGTCTTTTAGTTTCAGCAGGTGACCTACACATTCATGCTTCTACTTTACTCAAGATCACTGAGAAACAAAGGAGGACAAGGGCTCTTTTCATTTTGATTTGATTATTTTCCTTTGAGGCATGGTCTCTCCTGATGCCCAGGCTAGTCTCAGACTCCCGACCCTTCTGTGTCACTCTAGGGAGTGCAGAGTCAAGTTGGATTACACAGGGGCCCTTAAGACTCCCCTGTTATTGCAGTGGGCTTTGGTTGTCACTTTTCTATTACCACAACTAATAAAAAGCTCACAAATGGGGTGTGGATCCAGTCTCTGTCTTGACTAATAAATGCTGTTCTTCAAACTTGCTGATTATTCTTAATTTTTGAGTATTCTTCAAGTTGTAGTCCTTATTTGAATAGCTGAACCTGCTGAATTCAGGTGGATGACCTCTGGATAAACTTGCCCCCTGTTCATAAACATAAGAACCATTACAGTTTAGTTGCTGGATCTCTAGTAAAGAGAGTTCCAATGTCTTGGTTCTTGGAGTAAGAGTTTTGTGGGTTCCATGTCACTCAGAGGAGACTTGATTGCTTAAAACCCAACAGTGTCATTCAACTCAAAGTTGGATCTGAGTAAATGCTTGATAATCATCTGTTCATCAACTAAATGGATGGTCCTGTAACATAAAACCTGATTTAAGTTTTCACTAAACCATCTTAAATAAATCAGCCACATCTATTTTCTATTATCTACCACCTTTCATGCAAAGTACCTAATTTCTCCTTGCCTTTTGTTTCCTGTATATTTTCAGAATATTGTTTGCATCAGACTCTGGCTACTTACATTTAGTGCATTGTTGGCTTTTTGGATCAAGCCTGAAAGTACAGACAGGAAACCTATTAGTCTTTGGTCTAGTCTGAAGAAAGTTATCATCAACTCTATTCGGCTAAGGTCTTGATAATGTGTATGTGTGTGTGCTGTAAACCTGGCCTCACCACCAGAAGTTTGTAAAGTCAGTAAGATATTAGTCTCTAGTTTTGTCATCCATAAAGTTATGGATGGATCCATAAAGTCATCTACCACACTTATGATCCAGTCCCTTTGACCCCTTTCTTATGGCACCCCTCTCTGAACAGAAAGAAGAGAGACATGGGATGCAGCAGAGGTAGAGAAGAAACTGGATGTGAAAGAGAGAACTACAAACTTCTGAGAAGAAAGCCTGGGAACCTTAGCCTTCCTTCAGTGCCAGCCAGCCCTGACCTGGAATCGGGAATGTTGAGAATTCTGATAATATTTTCTGCCTGACAGCATTTTTTTTCCGATCAGGTTGAGGATGAGGGAACTGGGAGGTACAGCAAGAAGAGTGGGTGAGTGAAGGTGACCTATGCTATGAATAACCTCTAAATAGTGTTATTAGCAAGGGTGTCAACAGTCGTATGGGATTAAGAAAGGCATGCAGGTAGTCTGCATTGCTCCCATCTTCCTAAACTGGCTTATGGTGCTTTGGAGCGAGATTAACTTTTGTGCGTATGTGCTCTGGGGAGTGAATCCTCTGGTGGTGGCATCTAGGCTACTAGTAATTTGCTTACTTTGCTGGAAATCAGATGGACAAGCAAACAAAAAAGCAATAGCAATAAACACAGCAAAGAAAAGCAGTGACCTAAAATTCTACTATCCAAGTATAGTCTGCATCAAAAATTTGGTATTTTCATCTTGTTTTCTTTTTCCCTTTTCTTTTCTTCTTTCTTTTGTTTTCTTTCTTTTTTCTCTTCCTTTTTCTACAACCTTCAACTTTGGAAGCTGACTTTCATGTGACATGTTAGCCAGATAACTCAGTGCCACTCTTTGGTCTGTGCAACCCTCTGTGGTCTCAATAAAACTTTACTGAGTTCTGTTACTCACTCCTCATCTTAACACTTAGACCTTCAGCTGCTTTGCAGTGTCTGGACCTTGGGAACTCTTTTGGATTTCTTTTGGTCTGGGTTGTCTCTGCCCTACTGTGGATTGTGAGCAATCTTCCCTTTCATGCACAGTAAAGTTATAAGGCCAGTAAGGAAGACTGATTGTGTATAAAGTGCCTTCTTTCCTCTCAAATCTTCCTCTTGGCAGCCCTGAATTTTAGTTATAATCTTGTGCCCTAGCCTTTGTTTTCCTTCACAGAATACTTGATTTCTCTATGTGTGCTGATTTTATCTCATTTCCTTAAATGTCATCCCTTCTTCACAAGCTCCTGGGCCAGAATTCCCTTGAGAATGTGAGGTTAGAAGCCACCTCTTTTGATGTGTGGTATAGGACACAATGAAGGACAGGAGAGGGAGAAGACAGTCTAGAGGTAAATTTGGAAAAGAAATGGGTTAGAATGCTTGATAGCTAAATGCTGAGGCTTGGGGAGTACAAAGGAGGGAAGAGAGCTTCTTAGAATAGGTGACATTTTCCTTAAGACTGAAGAATGGAAAACTGATCTCTTCAGTCTTAAGTCTGGCACTAACTTTTGTGTGCAAATATATGCAGATATCTGTGTATAAGAATGATACCTAAGCATGCATAGGTTCATACATAGGTTCGAGCATGTGTATATGTGATGTATATAAATGTGTCTATGCATTTCCAAATGGCTGGGTTTGAGGTGTGTATGGACATGTTTGTATGTGTGAGATGTGAATATATGTCTGTGTATAATACATGTGTGTTGTATGTACATAACTCTTGTCCTCTTTAGGTATCAGCCTTTCTCCTTTCCTCTCACTCTGTCTTACGAACTAGTTCCCTTTCCCGGGAAAGCAGATAGGTTGTCAGCCTCCTCCCTGGCCCAGGGGCTTCTCTTTGGTTCTCATTTGTTAGCTCTTGGTGTGCTTAGTAATGGCATTGTTACTGTTAGCAGTGCTGGTCTAGAACTGCCCCACATCGCACATGGTTCTTCATTATCTCTGCCTGTAGCAAAGCAGTAGACTTGCCAAAGTTATGACTATTCTTCTACTCAAATTCTTCAGTGTCTTCATTTCATAATCAAGTAAAGATTTATGTCTAATATTCTCCGTCTAAGTACAGCTCTGTCCTTCCTGTTGAGTCGGGGTTTTTATGCCTTCATATAGTTTGCTGTACTTTAATTATTGTAATTTCTATTTACATTTCAATACTCTTATCAAACATCCATCCATGCAGGCTCTCACTACATGGTGTAACAACGTGATGGAGAAAATACCTTCTTTTGCAGCCCAATAATCCTGTTACCCATTAAACTAAGATTTCACTAGGAAGCCAAGGTAGGACTTGTTCAATGTCTTGCATCTCAAGTATCTAGCACAATGTCTGAGATGGCCATAATGAGTGCTAGTAGATAAAAAAAAAAGTGGATGACTGCAACTTTTCAATTGTTAGCATCCTGGACTGAATACCAGGTATTCAGTCTTGATGAAACAATATTAAGTTTTCTCCCTATTTTTAATTTTCACCTTTCCAACGAGGCTGTTTCTGATATGCAGGGATATAATTGTATCTTTTAGTGAGTTCAGAGTCTGTGGACACATAGTGAGTGTATAAAAAGATGAGAAATAAAGAAGGAAATGTAGGGAAAGAAAGAGAAAATGAAGGTAGGGAAGGTCAGAAAAATCTTGTCTAGATTGGTGACAAAGTTGGTTTTAATGTACAGAAAATAGTAACTTCCTCTTCTTCAGAAGATCAGGGTTCTCTGGTTTCATTCTAGCCATAAGACCAGTTGACCCCCTAGTCATAAGAGGTAAGTTGAAATCATATTGCTCTGTAAGTTTTAAAGTATTTTTCATCACTGGCTTTTGAACTATTGTTCTTTCATTTTCAACACAAATGTGATGTCAGTATCTGGATTAAATTATTCTTGGCACTTGATTGCACCTCACACTAATTAGCACATTTTTTCCCTCATGTACTTCTGAGGAGTTGCATGAACCAGACCATGCTTGGACTAGTGAATCACGAGCTCTCCTTCTTCAAATAGTTGTATATCTCTTTTGATATGCATTAGGACAAGTACTCCAGGTCTATAATTTTATAGATATGATTGCTTAGGAGTGAGGTAAATGAAAGTAACACTGCAGAAAAATGTCTTTTAAAATAATTTCAGCAAGTGAAAATAGTGAGTTGGCCTGGAGAGGTATATAAAATACATAGCAAATGTGGTGGTACATGGATCTTGAAGAAACCACAATGGAGACAAATGTACATTTCTTTTGCTTTTCTCTATTGTTTCCCATGGAGGGTTCAAAGGCCTCCCGGAAAATGTGGTGTAATGCAGGGTTCCTGCTGTGTTCAGCCACGGTTGTAAGCAGGCTCCCTTCTCTTGGAATACACAGACCCACCTCCATCAGGAGTAGGTTGCTGAGCTCAGAGCAGCTGACACTGACAAGGCCTCTTTGGACAAGGACAAAGGCATGCTTAGGCAGAGTATCTGAGGGCTTCTGGTGTACCCTGGAGTGTCCCAGATTCTTCCATTATGCTTCCAGTTCATTCCTAAAGATGATCCCTGCATTATGGAAACCTGATTGAGTGTCTTGCCTGCTGCAGGACTACATTGTGCTCCTTAACTTTTCTAAACCTTCTCTTTAAATGTAAAAGGGGCTTGTTTTGCTGAGGACTTGAAAGTGCTGTAAGGACCAAAGACAATCTGACAAGCCTGGAAAAGACTTGGGGATGACTAAAACTCCAAATTCATTTAAATTCATTTAAATTAGGGGGAGGCCATCTGATGGCTCAGAGTTGGCTTTCTATATACTCAGCCTATTAAGAATAAGGGACAAGGCTGTAGCACAAAAAAAGAAGAAAAAAGCTGCCAAATTGTCAGGTGTCAATTATGGGATATAGAGTGTGGTCAGAGGCTTTCTCTGGTGGGTTTGTGTTCTCTGTGGTTCATGTTGGACCAAAGTTCTGCTTAACCTTTCCCTTTGTGTTCTTAGTTCCTTCTTTCCCGTTTAAGTCGCTTGGTGCTATTATTGCCTGTGGTAATACTGGCCAATCACTGCGTTCACACTATATGCTGTACCTTATGCACAGTGCTTTCTATATGTCCCATGCTTTATTCCACCCTCATCACCATCTATGTCACTGCTGTCCACAGACTTTGGATAGGAGTGAAGTATGGGGTGTAAAAGTTTGTTAAGGTTACACATTCAGAAATAACGGTCCTGGCTAATAAGGTTGGCAGCCAGGTTTTCCAAGATCCAGGGCTCCCAGGTTTGTTTTTGTTGTTGTTGTTGTTGTTGTTGTTGTTGTTTTGTTTTGTTTTAATAAAGCAACTTCTATGTTTTTTTATGATGGTGTTCTTATCAAATCGGTGTCAATAGATAGGTTCTAAGAACTATGTAGTTGCTGTACATTGTTCTAGGTAGACACAACAAACACATTTTGTTTTTTATCTTAAGAACACGCATTCTAGTTCAACGGTAAAAAAGACCGAGTCTCACTCTGTGCAGCACTGTTTTACTTTTCTTATTTGAACCAAGAAATGAATAGGAAGAGTTGATCTAAAGTTTCCTCTAGTTTTGACTTCAAATTTCCTGTCAGAAAGCCAAGATATTCCTGTTCTTAAAATCCCTCACACATCTGTTACCAGCCCATTTTCTCATTTGATGGATAATCACAGTGGCTTGGAAATGCTCAAGTATATGGGCTGAGTATTTCTAAAGATTATATCCCAAAGCCTCTGAGTTAGTTTTAGTCTTGGGGTTATTCCAGGCTGAATTCTCTGAGGGATCCAGATAATTGAGGACCCATAGAGGCTGAAATTCTAGCTGACCTCTTAATCTTCCATGAGAAAATAAAAAAGACAATTGTGGGCCATACACACATTGCATTGACTACAGAGAGCTCAGGGAGAGCTTGCTGGCCAGATTTTTCAAAACAGGAAGACATTGACAAATGAGTGATGCCTTTAGGAGGAGCTTTGCATTTGTACCCCTACAAGGATGCAATTACATTGGAGGGTGAACTTGCCCTGGTGACCAGATCACCCAGTTGTACTTGAGATCCAGTCCATGGTGACATATTACCATTACTACCATCATTATCACTGCCATTGCAAGTTGGCTATGGACAGAGCATACTGGTGTCACATTTAATCCACATTTTTGCTGAGCATAATGTCAGTTCTAGAAGCTCAATAAAATTCAGAGGACGGAACCGAGGGCGTGTAGGAGCATGGTGACATTAGTTGTTGCTCCTATTCTACTTAATCCCTGTGATTCAAGTGCAAGACAATGGATGTGATTCAACTAAACCTTTTGCTGACAAAGATATAACTAGGCTGGTTTCAGTCCAAATCACTTCTTGCCTTTGCTAAAATGAGTTTTAGAAATGCTTCTGAGTTCCAGAGATGCCATGGCTGGTGTGTTTACTCCATGCCTACACAGGCTGTTGCAGACATGGGGATTTGCCTCTCTTCCTTTCTTCTTCTATCCTTTTCCCTTCCTTCTTCCATCCTTCTGTCTCTTTTCTCTTTTTTTCTTCCCCTTTCTTATATTTCTTTCTTTTAAATAAATTGCTTTCTGATTCTTGAGTCTAATTACTTACTTTGATGGTTGTTATAGAATAGGACAACTGTCCTTAACAGGGCTCAGTGTCTGTGGGAATGTTGGTACAGGTGTGCCCAGTAGAGTATTGCTACTATCCTTGGAATGTAGCCTCACCTCCTACATGGTGACCTTCCCACATAGGAAGTGACAATTAGTGTGGCCAGGCTCTAGCAGATCTGGCCATAGCTTCTGCAGGGTGAGCTAAGAGAAACACCATCACTATCATTATTGCCATTATTGTTACAAGTTGGCTATGGGCAGGATTTCTTGATATAGCCTTCTTACTCTCTTCAATTTTTCTTTTTTTAAAGTATAAATATAAAATTAACCTCATATATGAACCCCAACTTGAGTGGACACAGAAGCCTTAGATTAAGAGTAATCTAGGAAGGAGCAAGTAAAGTCCAGTAGTGTGCCCAACTTGGAAGCCATAATATTTGAGGTCACCAATCTCTTCATATACTTTGTATGCACTTTGGTAGATGGAGAGTAGAGTTATTACTGTTATTTTTTGCTTTGCATACCTTTCATATTGAATACTTTTATATTCATAATCACCGACACTATGTCTACACTGCCATTGCTTTCAATTCTATGCCAGATGTCAAGCACAGAATGGTTATCATCTGCTTGCTCCATCATTAGCATTCTTACCTGATTTTTGCTACTTCCTCTACTCATCATCACTGTCAATACCGCCACTTCCACCACTCATCATTACAGCTGTGACCACTAGGACTATCAGTGCCACCTCCACTCATTCTCATCATCATTACCATCACCTCCACTGCAATATCCACTTTGGTGACGTTACCTCTGTTGTCCCAATATTACCTCCACTGCCACCATTCCCAGTGCCATTATCACTATTGTGCTACTTCGATTCATTTTCGTCATGACTAACCTCAGCACCATCACTCCTTAGAACAATTGCCATCAACCACCACCATCTTAAATGCCACCATCTCTACCACTACCACTTCTACCTCCATAATCACCCTCTCAGACAGTAGAACTATCCCAATCACCTTCATTTTCACCATGATCTGTTCTCATTGGTAGTGCTACCTCTATTTCTACCACTGCTTATCACAACCAGCTAGAGGATACACTTGAATGATATACAGTCATTTCCACATGATTAAAAGTCTTTGTAAGAAAAGTTAAAATTACTTAGTACCAGTAGAGAACCAAAAGGAAGAAAAAAGGACAAAAGCTATAAGATATTATAATTAACATTGAAGTAAAGTCTTCCAAGGAATTAGGAAAAGATAGTGGGATGAAAGTCTACAAGGAAATTATGAGAAATTTATTGGGGAAGTTATGGATACTTTCCCCTATTGAGTGAATCCCATACAGGGTACCTTAAAACAGGAATGCCTTAACAAAAGTAGAATAAGACATTTTATAAAAACATTAGACAACACATTTAATGCAGAAGTATGTTTTTATTTCTTGATTATTTTTATTTGATAAAATTTAAACTACTTTATGGTACTGAGATTTATTCTTTTTTAATCATTAATCTATTTTAGGTAAGTTGAGGTTCTTCCTGACCATCATTCCCAAGTCTTGGTCCTATAGCACCGTCATGCAGGCTACCAATGTTATAATTTGATGGGCTTTTTTTTCTGATTTCATTACCTCTATGTATGTATTTATAAGCGATATGATTTTTGTATCTTATGTTACCTGAGTAGCTTATTTTGTCTTTATTTTCCTTGTTTGTTTTTATGTTTTCATTCAGTAATAAATTAGCACAACAGTGAAAAGGATGGATACTGGGGCTGGAATGACTAGATGCAGATGATAGACTTACTGTACCTTGTTACCTTAGTCACATGATTTGAAGTATTGGCTATTTTTAGACCCAGTTTCCCCTTTTGAAAATTAGGATTGCAGTGTAATTATATCCTTGGGGTTAGCAGCTAACATGTTTATCTGGAGCCATACTGGGGTCCACAGTGCTGACAGGTATAATATCATATTACTGCTTACCACTATTTTTTCATAATGTAAGTTGCATCTGCCCTCGTTACACAGCTATTTCTAAGTTGATAGGCGTACAGGTTGCTCTGATTTCAATGATTGCAGACAAAGCTCAAGCCAATGTTTAAATGTATCCTTATGCTAATGATGTAGTTTCATAACAGTGGGCAAGAAATAGTCAGATGTGCTGGGTAGACCTTTAATGTCAGTGCCCAAGAATCAGAGGCAGTTGGCTCTCTTGACTCTGTGGACAGTTTGGTTACATAATGAGTTCTAGGCTAGCCAGTGCTACACTGTGAGACTATGTCTTTAAAAAACATAAGAGGCAATATAAGTTGCTACTGTTATATTACTATGAAGGCTTTAGTTTAAAAAAATACAATGGTTGGGTGGGGCTGGAGAGGTGGTACAGTGGTTAAGAACACTCACTGCATAGTTAGGATTAAAGTTTAGATCCTTGGTTCATAAAACAAGATGGGTGTCCCAGGTACACCAGCAACTCCACCTCTGAGAGGAACATCACAGGAAGGTCACTGGGGCTTTCTGGGTTCCAATCTTGGTAAGAAGAAACTGAAGGCATGCCCCAAGTTCAGGAAGAGACCCGGCCTCACAGGAATAGGAGGGGTGTTAGAAGAGGATATCCACTTCTGGCCTCAGTGTGCATGTAGACAAGTACGCACTCATACGCACACAGTCTCTCACAAACCACTAAAGCAATTAACTAAAAATGAAAATGCAGTAATGTTTTATAAGTGTCTGCTTCCTGTTGCTTTTAATTTGATACTTAAGTAGTCTGAGCCACAGACCTTATAGGGAAAAAATCCCTCAGGACCAGTCACCAACTTGGTAGTATATTAGATAGCCACAGCTTGGGAGACTTAGTACATGCTTCACTCTCTTCTAAGAACATCCACATAATTGACTCTCCAGCTTTATTCACAAGAAAATGGAGACATAAAAGGATAGAAGCTGTAAACAGTAGATTCTGTATACTGCTGCAAATGTTGTCACTGCATGCATTACTCAGTATTTGCTCAGAGCCTGGAATACTCTCAACAAATGTCAGTGTTATTCCGGGGCTAACTGATGGCCATAGGGCTATAGAATGGCTAGTATTCTCATTATCTTTGCTATATGAGGTGTTTACGGTCTGGAGAAGTCATTTGGTTTGTCTCATTAAAGTGATAGTGAGATGCATTTCAAGTTAGTTCAATGATCTCTCGTACTATTCTATGGTTACAGAACACATTTGTTCCTTTTAGTAAATACCACTCCCCAATTTTGCTTTTAACTACATTTTTTTCTTGGCCAAAACTCCAATGTTTTTCTTTTTGCCATGGTTGTTTTAAATGATACAAGTTAGGCAAAGTAGATACACTTTTTTAAAAATGTTTTATTGGTTATTTTATTTATTTACATTTCAAATTTTACTCCCTTTTCAGGTTTCCCCTCTGCAACCCTCCTAACCCATACCACCACTCCCTACTTCTATAAGGGTGCTCACCCAAGCCCCCATTCCCATCTCACTGCCTTAGCATTCCCTATACTGGGGCATTGAGCCTTCACAGGACCAAGGGCCTCCGCTCCCATTGATGCCAGATAAGGTGTGGGAGGAGACAGGGGAGACATACAAAGGGTCAGGAAACTGAACAGAGTCTTGTGGCAGTGGAGGATGGGAAACTGGGGGTAGCCACCAGAAAGTCCCAGATGCCAGGAAAGCAAGAGGCTTCCATGTCTCATCGTGGATGACATTAGCTGAAGTAGAAACGATTGTACATACGAGAAATAATTAAAAGATAAGTGAAGATCTATATGTTACTGTGCAATATCTTTGTAAGACAGAAATTTATTTCCAGGACATATTCTCAAATACTAGGACTATCTACTAACAACTGACGTATCTGGAATTCTTTGTGTTTGCTCACATATGACATAAATATAAATATCATTGTCAGCGGAGAGTCACAAGAACCCCTGTTGTGAATCTGGTGAGTGAGGCTGTTGTGCTGAATGTCCAAGAAGCTAACGTGGGAAGCCTTATAAATAAGGACTGGAGTAAAGACCAGTTGCTGTGGGATGGTAGTGTATTATAGGTAGGCTGGAATGAAAGGGGTGATCCAGAAACTCGTGCTGGAGTAAGAAAGAAATGACCTTATTCATTCATTGTTTTATGGACAAGAAGCTGTAGCTACAAAGCAGAGAATGACATGATTTCTGTCTTCAAGTGCCTCATTTTTACATGGAAAACATACTAGATGTTTGATGATAGCAAGACTGCATATTATATACGCACACATCTAGGAGCTGTTACCATCTTAGAAATGAAGATGAGCATACCTTCTGATCTTGGTAATGATGACTGAATTGTAATGGTCTCATTGGCCTGTCTGTATCATAAAGAAAAAATGCCCAGGCCAGTTTTCTTCAGAGATATGTTAGAGGATGAAACAGGCAAAGGCAGGTGGAGGGAAAAGGCTGTGTAGAAATGTGTTAGTGGTGAGGCACTTTTTTATTGGATATTTTTATTGACATTTCAAATGTTATCTCTTTCCCAATTTCCCCTTTGGAAACCACCTATCCCATTCCCTCTTTCCCCTGAGTCTGTGAGGGTGCTCCCCTACCTACCCACCTACTCCCTCCTACCTTGCTGTCCTGGTGTTCCCCTCCACCAGGGCATCAAGTCTTCACAGGACGAAAGGCTGTGGTGAGACACTTTTACACACCACTGCAAGGGTATGGAAAGATACCTCATGAAGTAGGTCACATCACAGAGGGATCTGAAATTTAAGAGGTTCTTTTGTTTGTTAGTTTGTTTTGTGGTTTTTTCCGCTCAAATCTTTTTATATATAGTATATTCGAATCATGGATTCCGGTCAGCTCCTCTTCGATCCTTCCCACTTACCCCAGGACCCAATTTCACACCCTTTCTTCTCTCTCTTTAGAAAACAAACAGGCAAACAGACAAACAAGAATATTAAAATAAGGGGTTGGGGATTTATCTCAGTGGTAGAGCACTTGCCTAGCAAGCACAAGGCCCTGGGTTTGGTCCCCAGCTCTGGAAAAAAAAAAAAGAATATTAAAATAGAAATGAAAATAAGACTCACAAGAAACACAAACACACACACACACAAACACACACACACACACACACACACACACACACACACACACACTCACACAGAGATACAACTAACAAAGCCACCAAGAAACAATCCAAACAAGAAACAACAAAGCAAAAGATCAGTAAGACGACAACTGTTATAATCTTTCCGCATCATCTTGCCCAGGGATCTCTGAACCATGAGGGAAGAGGTTTGATTAAACATCCCATTTAGGACTGAGTGTTTCAAAGTCTCTGCACATTGCCCACTTGTGGGTCTCTGTGTCAGCTCTGATTGCTGCAGGAAGAAGCTTCTCTGATCTATGGGTATAGTAGAGTGTAGTTAGGAGTTTTTAATCGATTTGTTCCTTTAGAAGAACAATACTATTTAGCTTTCCCGTAGATCCATACCCTATCCAGTCTTGGGGTTTTGGTTACCCAAGCAGTCAGGCGTGGGTTCTATCTCATGGAATGGTCCTTCATTCCAATCAGAGAGTTTATGGTTAATTGCACACAGTCCTGCCACTACCACAATAGCATATCACATAGGTAGGTCACTGCTGTAGATCGTAGTTTTAATTTTCACTTTAAAGGAGATGACTACTCATGAGGATTTAAATAAAGGAAGCGATTTAGTGTGATAGATGTATTTTCTTTTTTAATAACAACATCCTAAAGAAGAACTGAGCCACCTTGAGCTTGGTTTAGGCCTATTACCAGGAAAGAGAGCAGAGCCTGATGCATCGAAACCAGCAGATTCAGAAGGTGGATCTTAGTAAAGATGACTGAGTTTGACAGGTCACTTTGGCCTGTGGGACAATGTCACATGAAGCAAATGAGTAAGCAATTGAATAGATTAGTCCTAATGAGATGCAGTAGTTATTTTGTCTAATTCTTAAAATAAGTGTGAATTTGACATGTGGTTACTCCCAGCTGAGTACGTGCAGTATGAAAATGCTGGTACCTTCATTGGACTCCACTGTCTTCTAAGTTCTGTTGCAGTATAGCCACTGTCTTTAGAAGTCAGAAAGAAATGAGGTTGTTCTTCCTGCCATAACCCAAGTCACCCTGGATAGCTGCAGAAAGCAGACCCTGTGAGCATATGTTGCTCTGTATCCAGGCAGGACTTATTCTGTGGAAGAGTGACTATGATCCCTGTTTGGGGCCTGAGGGATAAATAGGTCCTTTTGGAGTTGGAGGGACCCAAGAAAGCAACAGCACTAGCATTTTCTGCTAAAATTAACACTTCTAGGGTGAACGCAGTATGCAAAACTCGAATCTTCTCAAGGGGGCCAGTGACCTCCTCCTTTTCATCACACTGGATAGGCCAGATGGGCAACACTCCATCCATCACCCATTGTGGAAACACTGCTCCCTCCCAGTGAGGCCTTGCTCTGCTGGTGAAGCTCAACAGGTTTAGCAACCTGGCCTCTCCCATGTGCTGCCCTTCTAGTTCTTTCTGACAAGACAAAGTGGTTTCTTACCTGCTCAGCTGGGAGGATAAATGGGTGGAGGGCACTGTAGTGAACGAGGTGGCCCCACCTGGCTCTGCAAGGCTTTCTGCCACCTGGGGCCCATGGGTCTTGGGAAGTCTGAGGCAGCCATAACCCACACATTTAGGAAGGAATAATTTCTTGGGGTTCCATAGCTCAACATTTTAACTATTCCCTCCCACCGCCTCTCTCTTAAAATACCCACACTTACCCTTTGTTATGTGACAGTCACTTGTCAAGCACTTTAAATCAGGACTTAAGTTCAACAACAGACAAGAAAATTAGGTATTATTCTTTATGTTTCACAGATAAAAATCTGTTATGTTCATTGCTAATTGTATCCATTGACACCCAATTCACATGAGCATGTACTGTTTTGAATGGTGAGGAGACAACAGATAGCACAGTGACAAAGCTGGTGACAGCAGCCTCAAGTGGGGTGATGGGCATGAGTGTGCTTGGCTCATCACAAAGAGCTGCCTGCCACTAGAAATAGACATCCTACCAAGGGTAAAGGTTCAGTGCGTTGCAAACATTGTGCAACACTGCCGTATGTGGACTAGAAAGCCGAGCCCTATTGCTTGGGCTGCTTTGCCCTGATAATGGTATCAGCTTTCAAGGCTTCTGGAGTCAGACAGGGAATAATATTAACAGTCAATTTCCACATGCTGTGAAGAGATTCCTTTTCTCTCTCACCCTCTGTCACCCAAATATTCTAAAACCTTCTACAGTGTTTAAATCAGGCCTTGTAGCTTCTTGGCAGAACAGAGGTCCTAACAGTCTCTTGTTCCAGAGTGGGCAGAGATCTCCTTTGTCCTCTGAGCCATGAATCTTTGTCTATACTTGTGATCAAAAGTCTGGAAGTACATGAGCAGATGGAGAAAATTAGAGGAACCTCACTGATCAACCAATAATTCATTAGTTTGTAATTAACTGTCATCTCCTGTTCCTTCAGATGTCTGAGTCAAGAATCTTTCATTATATTTTATTTATTAATAAGCCATTCTTATACTTTATAATAAAATATGCATGTTATAAACTTTATCACATAGAAACACAGAAGAAAAACAGCATTGAGAAAAAAGATCAGTAATGAATCAAACTTGAGTTAGCAATTCCATGATGGATATACATTTTAAAATTTAGAACATGAATATATTTAATTTTTAGTTTTTTAACTAAAAAATGAACTAATGTAGAAACTCCCACCATCAAAGCATGCTTTCTAACTTATTTTCATTTATCTAAAAAACAAATAAAATATCTAACTTTTGATTAAAAAAGCAATTTTTGTTTAGAACATTTATAAGATATAGGCACCATCAAAGAGAAACAATTTTAAGGCTAGATTGCATTGGTAATATTTCATCATTAATATATATAATTCCATATTTATTATTTTAAGACATATTTTTTCATTTAACAATGCGATATCATATTATCTATAGTTTTTTCAATGGCCAAATACTAGTGTATTCTACAAATACAATATTTAATCAATGCTCTTCTAATAGTTCATGTGATTACTTTCCCCTTACTGTGTTGCATACTTGCTCTAATAAATAAACATCAGTTGTTTTCTTCACCTTTTTTCTTTACTTTTATTTCACCTATTTATTTTTGTGCATTTATATGTTTGAACATACTTGTGGAAGTCAAAAAATAACTTTGGGGTGGTGGTTCTCTCCTCTCTTTTGAACTAAGTTCTTCATGCCTGCCAGCAGGCACCTTTACCTTTTGAGCCATCTTCAGACCCTTAATTGTTTTCTTATTGCAATTTCCTAGAAGTAGGTACCGAGTTCAGTATACATATATCCTATTTTGTGTTCCAGCAAGGACAGTGTGGAATCATTCCACTTAGAATTAGATTCCACCGCTGCCACCTGCTGGCTGGCTGGCCTTAAAGGTGTCTCAGGGTGAGGAATTCCTCCCTGGTGAATGTGGGATGACAGCCACTCTTCCTTTACAGAGTTGCTATGAAACAAAAGGGGGTTAATTCCTAGTAAACACGTAGGTCGTGCTCTGACCCATAGCAAGCTAAATCCCTGGACTATCATCATCATTATTGTTGCTGTTATCCTTACAAATGTATCCTCTAAAAGAATGTCCCAGTTTAGACTCCCACAAGCATTGTATAAGAGTATTATTTCCACATGCCTTTGTCAACACCTTTCATTGTGTTGTTTGTCAACTGGATAAAGCCAGATTGTTGCTTTAATATATTTTTTCTGATTCCTAATGATTAACAGTTTTTGCATCTTTATTGGTATTAACTTTTAGTACATTTATGAATTTTCACTGACTACTTTTTCTTGCTTTCGATTTACTATTAGTTTTTTTTTTTTTGATACACTGGGGATATTACTCTACTGCTTGTCTTATGTGTTGTAAATATGTTTTTAATCCCTAGATCTTTTTTAATGTGTTGTGTGGTGTATCTGAGTGTATGAAGGCCAGAGTGTCTTGTTCTATCATTCTCTATCTTAGTCTTTTTAAGAGATTTATTATCTGTCTGTTTATCTGTCTGTTCATGTTTCCGTTTCTGTTTGTCCATATTTGTACTTCATGAATGCAGTTGCCATGGGAACCAGAAAAGAATACTGTATTCCCTGGCACTAGAGTTCCAGGTGGCTGTTGACTGCTTGATATGGGTGTTGGGTACCAAACCTGGATCTTCTGCAAGAGAAACTAGGCTGGTGACCTTCTGGGAAGCAGTAATCCTCCCATTTGTGGTCCCTGACCCAAGTCCTGGGATTATAGATGCATACACAGCTCTGCCTTGCTCTTTATGTGGGTCCTAGGGATTTGAATTCATCTACTCACACTTACATAGCAAGTACTCTTGGCACTGAAGCTTCTCCCTACCTCCTGTACTGTGCTATACAATTATGTTATATCTCTAGACATATAAATTGTGTTTTTCTTGTTAGTGATTATCTTTCCTCACGTAGAAACTCTTAAGTTTAAATTACCTATCTTTTAGCAATGTTTAATTTTAAGATTGCTATTTTTAATGCATTTATTTACTTAATATGTAGGTTTTACCTGCATGTACATATGTGTATTATGTGTATGCCTGGTAGCCGTGGAGCCCAGAAGAGGGCACTGGATCCCCTGAAACTAGAATTACAGATGATTGTGAGCCACCATTTGTGAGTACTGGGCATCAAAGCTGGGTCCTCTGCAAGACCTGAAAGTATTCATAACCATGGGGACATCTCTTAGGTCCAAAGGTTTTAACCATTACATTTGGGATTAAAGGAAAATTAGTCTGAAATGTTAAAGAGTTTCTCCACATTTTGGCTAGATTATTTATTAGTTATTCTAAATCAGACATTCTTATGGCCCCTCCCCAAGTTGCCTTTCCTGCTCCATTAATCTTTGTCTTTTCTTGTGTTCATATTTTTAGTTTTTTATAACACTGGTATATCGAATGCTACTGTGCATGAGGAACCACAGTTGACATAGAAATATTTTCTTCCTCTTATCATTTGCTATTTCTATTGTCATTTTGCTGTTTCTACAAATAAAGTCTATTGTCCTTTAATTTCAGTCCACTTATATTCATTACTTAATTTGGGAAATATCATATATTGATCGCTAATTCTTTCCTATCTATACACACAGAAGTTCTTTATCATTAATCAAGTGTAAAATAATTTTAAATTTTACAATAGTTTTAGAATTACAGTAGAGTTGAGCGTATTTTTGTATATCATAGTTTTCCTATTGCTAATACCTTATATTACCATGGCAACTTTGTCATGCCCTGGAATCAAATTCAATATGCATTTTTGTGAGAAATAGCTTAGGAGATAAGAGAACTGACTATTCTTCCAGAGGACCAGACTTGGACTCCCAACACCCACATGAAGGTTTCAAATTATTTGTAACTCTGGTTTTAAGGGATCTGAAGCTGGCTTCTGCTCTGCAGGATACTGCATGCATAGGACATGGGGGCACACATAAGCTCACATAACCACGCACACATACACATAAAAAAGATAAATAATTTAAAAGATTTATTTTAAAAATACACATTACTGTGAACTAATGCCAATATTTTGTTTGAAGTCAACTAGGTTTTTCCTGTTGTTCTTCTTGAGTTTCAGCAATCCATTTAAGACAATGGGTTAATTGCCAGCCTTTCTTAGACTGTGGCAGTTTCTTAGACTTTGTTTATTTGTGACATCCTTGACTGTGTTAAGGACCATTACTCAGTAGTTTAGAGTGTTCTTTAACATGAATTTGTCTCAAGTGTTCTTCATGATTAAATCGGGCATTTTTCTAATATGGCTACAGCAAAAAGAAAATTTGAATCCATTGTGGGATATTGGCTTTCTTGAGGGAGGCATTTTCCCTACTAAGAAACATCTGTTAGCATAACTTTAGAGAGGCGTATTGAGTGTCCATCAAGAGTATAGGGGCCTATACAGGAATAGCTTATCACAGTTTTCACCATGACCTACATAAAATTCCCACTCAACACATGGTTGTTCAAGGCACGTTCTTCATTGATGCCTTTTCTTACTTAGTCTTACAGTGACCTTATTATGGTTATTCCACTGACCTAAATCCAAAAACCCATTCTTACTGTGTCTTAATTTGTCCTGCAGATAGAAGTTAAAAGGGCAGAATGGTAACTTCTTCAGACTATGTTGCCCAGTGTTTAGTAGAAACAACTGAGAGCCAACATACTTGGGTTCAAAACATGGTTGCCTATCTTCACTAGGTCTGTACCACAGTGGCCTAACTTCTAGATGAGGCAGCTCACAGCAATTGAATATGCATTGCTTAAACAGGAGGAACAAATAATAAAGCTTGAATAGAATGTCAAGGCTCCCTATCATCTATCATCATAGATCTTTTTCCACACTAGTCATTGATTTTAACCTAAAATTTAAATGTATGCAAAAGGCCAATCATTCAAATGCAAACTTCATATTGAAGAGTTAAAAATTCCATCCACTTACATAAGAGGGGGATATGGTAGAGGTAGAAATGGGAACTAGTCCATATGCCTGAGTCAGGAAGTACTAAAGTAGTGTGGCATGTTGTTTGTAGGGTTTATTTTTTGTTTTAAATAAATGATAAAAATAATGCTTATTAACTGAAAGATAACAGATTATATCCATCATACTTTTCAGGGCAGACAGTTTTTACTGTGGTATAATAAGTTAAATTTATTCTGTATGGCATTTGCATTTTGGGTTGAAAGTAAAGAGACCTATGTGATATATAATTTGTCAAGGTTAATTTTTATTTAGGAAAAGGAGTCTTTCAGTGTCTCCAAAGCAGGTCACTAATTAATTGAAAGTCCTCCAAAAAGAGAACTATTTGGAAGTATGGCGTGTGGTGGTGGAAAAGCTCAGTTTTTGGAGGGAATAACTTTTTAAATGTATTTTTTTTAATTTTTTTACATATTCACTTTATATCTTGTTCACTGTCCCTCTCCTGGTCCTACAACTCTGCCCCCATTCCTTCTCCCCTTGTCCTTTGAGCATGTGTGGGACCCCTGGGTATCCCCCAACCCTGGCACATCGAGTCTTTGGAAGGATAGACACATCTGGCGGGAAGAACTTTAAAGGTACGTAAATGACTACATTTTCTTAGTGCAGTTAAGACTTAATCATGACAATTTTAACACTTGACATTACATCTTAAATAAATGCATGTGATGTGTTGGTTAAAAAAAATCAAAGAAGCAGCTCTTGTGTGGCTTGAATGAGATGGCACACTACAGGTGCACAAAAGTACTGGTTGTGGTAATCACTATTCTTTTGGCTGAACCTTCTAGCCTCTGTGAATAAGAAGTTCCCCTCTCAGATTTGTACCTGGAACACTGTAGACAGTTGTTACTTATTGTGGCTATTTGCTTAGTTGGTGGCTAGGTTGATAATCAAACATGGAAATGAAGAAGACAAACCAGGGCTCTAATCAAGAAGGAAGTCTATCTGCCTATGAATAGAGCTAGGCTTTGGGGCCACCCACAGAGAAGGCTGGGTTTTCTTTAGTTAGGAACTTTACATAAATCTTTGGCTGAGTCTTCTGTCTTACAGCATTAGTTGATAATTGTGTCCTTAAAAAAATATCCTGAAAGGGTTGCTTAGTTACTGAAACAAAAGAAAAACAAACAAACAACCAAACAAAAACCTAAGACAACAACCAAAGAAAACAAAAACCCAAAACCTTCTTCTAGGCTCTGGCTGGCTTGTCTCAGCACTCCTTTACTGAAGAAATGCAAGTGGTCTCCACCGTACTGTCTCCAGTGTCAGCCTCCTTGTAAAAACAGGCATCATGGAGTTGTGTTAACTAAATTTCCAAAGGGCAGAATTTTCCCAGATAAGTGCTTTCATGAATGATCAATGGAGGATGGGACCTACTCTCTTGGAACTCTACCTGAAATCCTTTGTGAAAGTACATCATTTGTTTTTCATTTCAAAGATTCGGTTCACATGAAAATATTTCCATCTTTCCAAACATTTGTCTTAATTCTACAACTAAAGGATTCAAGTTGTACTTTTGGGCTTGGAGTAATTTCTCTGAATTTTGATGTTATAAAATTTATAAATCAGAAAGTAATTGAGAGTTTAAACTTTAGCATTCAATTTTCTATTTGAAAAAAATAAAATTTTTATTTATAAATCATAACCCTGAGAGCACAGAATGTATATTACCATGAAGCAAAGGCTAACTGATGCTGTCTTTTAAGCAGTAAACATTGCTATGACATTTTTTTTCTTTTAGAACGTTGTCATTTCTTTTTTTTTCTTTTTTTTTTCTGTTTCTGTATATTCCTCTCTTAGTGAGCTCTAATGATGTAAAAGGAGAGGAGAACTGTGTTATTATTTTCAGAACTTCTAGGACCTGGATGAATCCCAAGCCAAATATTCCATTACATGCTTATTGAGTGAAAGAATAGATGATTGGACACATCGTGCCAGTTTGATGAGTAATCACCTTTGTATTTAGCTGCCAATATTTTTTATTTTCACAGATTCACTACCATTCTGTAGTGTGAAATAGAGTGATCTTTAACATAACTTGAAGGGGTGGACTGAGTAGTTAGTGATACTCACCTACCTTTATCTTTAACAGCATCTAGGGATACACGCACTGAAGGGTGTTTGTCAACTGGAGGGTCTAGCCGAAGTATTGATAATTACCAGCTGGTTCTATTGTTGCCTCTCACCTGACAAGTTCTTACAACATGTTAAAAGCTCTTTGTCAAGGCCGCCTCTTTCAGCCCTTTCCATGAGTCAACCCTACTGAGCCACCTCTCAGGTCTTTTATTCCTAGTCTGCAGAGTTGGGGAAGGGGAGCAGAATTGGGAAGTGTGGTGGCTTCATCAGGTCTTTTCCAGGGGTGTGTGACCCTCGACATCCCTAGTCCCTCCCACCTCCCTGCTGTACTCCTGAGCCCAAAATTTCTGCATTTGAAATTGGTTCAAGATAAATTTGTGTGATAGTTTTAAACGATAGATAAATTAAGCTGTAATTATCTAAGTACTAGAGTCCAGAGTCAATGTTTTGGCCCTATTTTTACCTCAAGCCGAAGAGTCAATAAATAACTAGAAAAACACATTTGTCATTTGAGGACTGAGGTGTTAGTTTCAGTATGGACTAGTGAGCCAATATTTTTATTTTATTGATATTTTATGCAATAAAACATAGAGTTTGAAATGAGTGATGGTGAGTATGGATGGGATAGATGACATCAAGTCTTGTGGGGGTATTAGTATTTGGGATGTCTTCTGAGTTGGAGCTTTTCCTTGCTCCTCAAACAGGACCTTAGGGTCAGCTTTGGGTCTTTCTATTGTATAGAAGGCAAGGATAGCTACCTCTTTATCTTGAAACCTTCCTGAGCTTGGCTATGACACATTTGCCAGCATTGAAGAGAATTCCTGATGGTAATCACTCAGTCATCAGAAAGGGGGACTTGATTCAACATAGATGAAATCTGTGGCCCACACATTCTACGTTCTTGGCCTGATTCAAGGAGGGCAAGGGAGACTTGGTCTCATTATCCAGTCATTGTACTGGTTCTGAGTGTACATGCACATGCTTGTGGCACATGGTGTGCGAGAATGTTGTTGGCAAGCATCATGTATGTAGGATTCTACAGAACAATATGGAAGAGTTGCTTCCTACTCCACATGAACACAGTAGAGCCACAGAGGCAGATATGAGTGAAATGAACTATGAGGAGTTGCCACATATGGAATCCTTCCTGACCTAAAGAGCATTTGCCATTTGGACTTGATTCAACCATTTGCACTTGATTCAGCCTCTGTGCCATTAAAGGCTCAGGTGTGGCTACTTCTGTAACTGGGGCATGGCGCTCATATGAGTAGTCCAGGTCCACCCATAGAAGCCTTATAAATGTAAGTCTGGACTTCAGCCTTGGCTTCTTTGCTGATGTTGGGAAGCATGTGCTCAACCTTGCTTTTTCCCCACCAGCATACCCACACCCAGAATTCTATAGCAAGACATCCTTCATTACAGCCTCTTATGTCCTCAGGTGAGTCTAGTCCAGGTTGTCTCTAGGTAGCAAACCAGTCCTGGTGAATCCAGACATTCCCTCAGCTCCTCTCTATAGAACCTCACCCTATTCTGTTCTAATCTATCTCCTGAGCTGCCACTTAAAATGTTCTGGTCATGCTTCACTTACTGTCCTATTAAAATTGCTTGAGTCTATTGGTTATCCTTCCTTTTTGGACGCCTAGCTTTTCTCCCTATCCTTTTAGCTCTCTTTACTCCATGTTTCTTGTATAGATTCTTACTCTGCCATTCCGCTCTGAGAAACAAAAGTATCCTGTTCTTATTGGGGCCCTCTTTTCCTTGATCTTGGTTATGTGAGCCCCTCTCTTATCTCTAATATCTTCTGTGTGATAGCAACTCTCAAGTATATATACACATATATTTCTGAGCATAAATATCTGAGTTTCTAATATTTACCTCTCTAAAAGTACTCTAGAATTCACCTAGCAGTCCAAACTAGAACATTGGAGCTTTTTGCTATTTTTTTTAATCCTCATTCACACCATGAAAGGATGGTTAAATAAATAGGAATACAATAACTAAGCTATAAATAGGTATGTTCTTCTAATATTATTAATAAAAAGTAATATGATCAGAGAATGTCTGTTGGCAGATTTATGCCTGAGAATATTCGTTCTTCTCTCCCATATTCATTACTTTTCTGTGGCTGCAACAAAACTCCCTGACTATAGCAACTTATAGGAAGAAGTGACTGTCTGGGCTTATGATGCCAGAGGGATAAGAGTATGTTACTATCATGGTAGAGAGTCATGGAAGCAAGAGCAATGAGCTGAGACCTCACATTTTGAACCACAGGCAAAAATCAGAGAGAGCAACTGGGAATGTAATGAGTCTTTAAACTCTTAAAGTCCACCTACAGTGATATACTTCCTCTAACAAGGCTATATCTGACTCCCTTCCTCCCAAACACCACCACCAACTGAGGACACAGTGTTCAAATACATGAGGCTTTAGGGGACATTCTCATTCAAATAGCATTCCTCTAATATGATTACATCTTGTCTTCATTTTCATCATCATCACCATCACCATGATCGAAACAAAATGTACCCATCATCATCTCTCTGACATTGACCCTGACTACATCCCAGTATGTCCCCAGACTCACAAAATATTGAGCTCTGGTCTGAACTGGTACTTGCATATTTTGCCTGACTGTGACAAGAGCTCAGATCTGACTGAAAGCATACATTTGCTTGGCAGAAGGAGTTACCCAAAGGTGCATTATACTCAGATTAGGTCCTCTGGAGTAGTACTTATCACTCCTAATACAGATGCTTAAATGAACTTTTTTTAAAATCTTTTCCTATTGTTTTTTATTGGATTTCTTTTTATTTATATTTCAAATGTTATCCCCTGTCCCAGTTTCCCATCCATAAACCGCCGATCCCATCCTCCCTCCCCTTTCTTCTATGAGGGTGTTCCCCTACCCACCTACCCACTTCTTCCCACCTCCTTGCCCTGACACTCCCCTACATGGGGTGTCAAGCCTTGGCAGAACCAAGAGCTTCTACTCCCTTTGATGCCCAGCAAGGCCATCATTGGCTACATATGCAGCTGAAGACTTGGGTCTGTCCATGAGCACTCTTTTGATGGTGGTTTAGTCCCTTGGAGCTCTGGTTGTTTGGTATTGTTGTTCTTATAGGGCTGCAAACCCCTTCAACTCCTTCAATCCTTTCTCTAACTCCTCCACTGGGACCCAGTTATTAGTTCAATGGTGTCTGCGAGCATTCGCCTCTGTATTTGTTATGCTCTGGCAGACCCTCTCAGGAAACAACTATATCAGGCGTCTGTCAGCTTGCACTTCATAGTATCAACAATATTGTTTGGATTTGGTGGCATGTTGGAAGTTTCTAGGAGCATGGTCTCAGGCGCATGGTGTTCAGTTCTCTTCATACTCTATATTCAGCTGATGGTGATGCCATCACCTTACAATTTGTATGCTACTTATGTAATCAAAGGAACCAAGGGTAGATTCCTATGTCTCCACTTCCTCACACCGGAGCTTCTGACTCTGAACAGCTTCTCTATTTGCTCAGGTGTTATAAGCATCTCAACAAGAATGTACTAAAAACTGAGTTCCTGGTCAACTTATTTTCCTGGTCACCATCAAATCTATCACTTCATCTGCTCCAGTTCATCAGGTGGTGGCTGATGCTATGCAGTCATTGTTCTAGAAACTTGGGTAAAACAATAGTGTCTCCTGTCCTTTTAGCCTGTTTCCTGTAATCTGCTCTCATACTGTTAACTAGAGCGGTATTTTACATATGTAATTATAATAATAGTTTTATACCTTAAAATATTTAATAAATTGTCTTAATTTTAGAACAAAATCTTGTGGGAATTGACTCTTGTATATACAACCCAACTTTTATAAATTTTGGTCAAATTCTATCTTTGTATTCCGTGTGTGTGTGTGTGTGTGTGTGTGTGTGTGTGTGTGTGTGTGTAATTTCCCCTCAAAGAGTTTGTTTTTTTATACATGAACTTTTTTATCTTCTCGTCACCTGGACTATTCCGTGGTTCCTTACTTTTTATACCAAGCAAAAGGAGCAGGCCATATTGTTATGACCACTTTATAAACAAGAATATGAGGCTCAAATAAAGACTTACTCAAAGTGTCACAGATATTGAGAAAACTGGGATTTGAACCCAGGTACTCTGATTCCTAAGTCTCTGCCGTGTTTTAAATAGTCTAAAATCTCCTTTCACTGGGTAAAGTATCAGGATAGATTGTCTGTGCTGATATAGACAGATTTGCCTTCAATAGATAAGGATACTTTATGGTTCATACTAAAATAAGTCTTAAATGCGTCTTATTTTCTTGACCATTTGTAATAATCACCCACATTGCTTCGTGCAGTAGACATTCATTTACATTGGTCTATTTATTTATTCCTTGGTAGAAATTTGAGGTGTTTCCAACCTTTACCTACTACAAGTCACATTAGAATGATTATCCTGTATAAGCTTTGGGTCACCACATCCAGGACCCATAGCTCTGTAGTCACTATAGTCACTGGCTATGTATATATTTGGCTGTACTAATTACTCATAAAGAATTTCCAAAATGGTTGCTCCAGTTTGTACTCCCACAGCCGCATCAACTCTGGCATTCTGCCCTTTAATTTCAGGCTTCCAGGGCAGTAGGCTGTGTTCCACTATGTGTGGTTGGTGGGTTTGTTTGTTTTTTTGGTTTTGTTTTGTAAATTTTTATTTCTCAGATAGACAGTGGGATAAGCAGTATTTTCCTATGCTTCTTTGTCATACTGAAATATTTTTGTTACTACGGTGTACAACATAGAAACCTGAGACTCTAATAGAGTAGTCCATTTCACTAACCACTTAAGGCAGCTTTTTTCAGAGTACTGGAGAGAAGTTCTGTCTTCCATGCTGTGACTTAGTAAGAAAGTAGAAGCAATCAGTGAATGACAGTTCCTACTTGTTGCTTTTGTGCTATAGGCTTGAGAAGCTCATGCTGTGTTTTTGGATTATGGGCATTCTTTTAGTGACTGGTCAGCCAAAGCTGTTTTATTTCATTTAGAAAGAAACAAAATCTCAGAGCAACTGTGAGGAATTTAGGTGAAAATGTATAATGACAATTGAAATATTGAAAAGAAATCTAGCCCCCAATTCCTAAAACCCTTTCAGACAGACACTTGGCTTCTCCTTGCATAGTCTCAATGATGGCAAAAACATAACAGGCCCGATAATTTGTTTGAAGCATTTTCAATCCTGGTTCACATGTCGTTGTGCTCAAAGACCTCACCCTTTAGGTCCTTTTATTTGAAAGAGTAAAAGTTGGTCAGTGCCAACCAGCAAACACAGCATCAGGAACAGGTCCTGTAGGAGCATGTATCCTGCAGAAATTTTTGCAGCTTCTCTTTTCCTGGTACCAACATTTGCTGTCCATTCCATATGACTGACTGGCTTATTGTTCGTGAACAAGCCTATTCAGAATCATACTGCATATAATGTGTCTAGAAGAGGGCTAAGTGTATCTGATCATTAGGTGGTGCTGTTGGGAAAAAAGAAAAGCTTTTTTAAAGCTTTCAAAGAACAGGTAAGCTATAAGGCAGGCTGCAAAAAGGGGAGATATGGAAGGTGTAGAGGAGGAAACCTTGGCAGTCAGCCTACATTGTCCTGCAGACAGCTCTAGGTGTAAGGCAGGTGTTTGTAGGAGAGAAAGAAGAGCATTAGTGGTAAAATCTAACCTAATGGCAATGGGGACTGTGGGACAGTGTGCCCCAGTATCCCAACTGTCTGGGCCAGGTCCTGTTGTTTAGGTTTATATAGTAATAACCTTGGCATGTGCCTGCTAATCTAGCTCCCTACCAAATCATAGTAACTGTGTTTATGAAAGGGACAGGTATTTGACTCTTCAGTTTTCCAGAAAAGTCTTGCTATTATAAATTGCTCCAGTATGGACAACCTTACTTGCTTTCTGTATATGTACAACACTAAGCATCATGTCTCTGTGTGCAGATACATTCTGAGGCAGAACAATGACACAATTTGTCCGAAACTGGGTATGTTCCCAGGGTGCAGAATTTTCAGTGTGATAATCTGGAAATTCCTAGATATACCAAGATAAGTAGATCACTTCATCGGTAAGATTAAGGGGATTCCAGAGGCTAGTGTTCTCTTTGCCTCTGCCCCAGAGGTTCTGTTGGTTGACCAATTATGAGGATATAATGAACTTCAGGTTCCTAGCCCTATGAAGTCAGGTAAAGATTGTATTAAGCTCCAGGAGACATCTAAAGCTCTTGAGCTGTCAAGATACAAGTTGTTTATGCACAAGTATTAGGAAGCTGTAGCACAAATCCCCGGGATGGGCATCGCAATGTGGAGCCCAAGAGGCAGGGAAATGACCTCCCTTGTATGCTTTCTTTATCCTTAGAAAATAAGTCTCAAAAATGGAGCCAAGAGACACAAGGAAAGATCTCATAGATTGGTCAACACAAAAGTAGTGAAAGTGAGTCAGAGAAAAGCAGGTGCAGGCAGAAAGGAGACTGTGAAGAGTTGTCAGGTAGAAAAAAAAACAAGTTGGCCATATTAGCACTTGTCTGGATAGCAAAAAGGTAAGGATATAAAAAGAGGAAATGGGAGAAACAGCCTAGCTGGAAGATTAGATTTAGAGATCATCCAGGAATTGTTACAATGTACTTAAGACTGACACCTTGGCTCCTTAAACATATCAGAGAACCTTAAATATGAGTGAGCTACTCCTTACTATTTACTTGCCCTAATTTTTGGCTTTAAGGATGGAATCACATATTCTGTTGGTCCCAAGGAACGTAGACCCTCAGAAAGCCATCTGGATGTCAATGGCCTTTCTGCCTCTTCGGCTCAGGGTCAGGGGTTTTGGATCCCATGTGTCTAGGGAGAACCCTTGCTCCTGTCCCAGTTCTGCCCAGACAGCTAGATAAGGCTGAGAGTTAGAAACACTGGGAAAGTTTGCCTCTCACCTGCTTTCTTGTGCATTTCCAATTCTTGGGGACAGCATCATGGCAGCTTCTGATATAAGAAAGTTTTAAAAACAGAACCACAGTTTATAGTTTCTGCCTGTAGGTTCCAACTTTCTTCTTTTCTACTTAATAAAAATCTCTGTTTAAAGCTCTTAAAGTATTTTAGGACAACTATCCTGCTTCCTTCCTTCTTTTCTTTTTTAATTAAAATTTTTACCAAATATATTTCAAATTTCTGGTTGACTGTCTTCCCAGTTGCTCTACCAACATTTCTTTTTCATGCCACTGTAGCTTTTTGGAGCCAGGTTCAACACACTGGTGGTGGTGATATGACTCTCCATAGCTCTTTTGAACAATAATTAAATACACATCATCCTTCCTTGAACTTTTTTCCCACAGGCCCACTACTGCCACATACTCAGTTAACTACCACCTAGAAATCCCACTACTGGGAATCTCTTTGGTAATGCATTTTCTCCTCTGAATGTCTTCAGCACACATGCAGTCATCTGAGCCAATCTGGTTTTCATATGGTTGATCCTAGCTGTCCTCCTGGCTTTCAGGCTTTGTGAGCATGGATTGTGACACCTGGATCAGAGCTCTGTGAGCTCAAGATTGTGTATAGCTTCCTATGACAGCTAGATGAAGGCTTTTCCAGCTGCTTGGCATCTGCTTTCCTATCTTCAATCTGCAGCCTAGTGCCCTTCCCATCCATGGAGGCCTCCCCTATAATCACCAAGTTCTTTTTATATCTGATGTGGTTGGACCATCCCTGCTCATTAGCTCTGTACTTCCTCTCCAGGTCTAGGTATCTGATTTTGGATTGCAATGGGTGCCTTTAGTGTTCGTGGACAAAGACCTTTGCTTTACTTGAGCCAAGCAAGAGACGAAGCAGTGAGATTTATCAGTTCAGTAGACATGTCAATGATTGGATTTGGGGGATCTTTTACGGGATTCATTCGTGAACCAACTAGGCCCTGGGGTTTAATGGAATATTTTCAGTGTGGAAAGAGGGTGAGAAAAAGCTATTCAGCTAGCCAGTGGGGCAAAAGAACTTTAACTCAAGCATCTGGAGATGTTGAGGGACTTGAGAGATCGAGGGAACTTTGAGATTAAATGGCAGCAAAAGACAGCTCTCGCTCTGGACAGGGATACTGACATCTTGCCTTACCATCTTTCCAGTAACTGGCAGAGTACCTGGCATTTGGAAAATGACTGGATACTGCTTATGAAGATGATAGATAATTGAGAAGACAGTTCCTAAGAACCTCCCTGAGTGTCACATGAATATTTGTCATGCCAATAAAAGCTATGCTCAGGATTCAGAATGACCAATTAGCATTCTGAATTACAGGGCCCTATGTAAGGTCAAATATTCTCCTTAATAGAGTGTAGCCAAACTCCCTGAAGGTGTTGTGAGGATCTTGTTGAGAATGCACAAAGCTCAGGACATGGGCTAAATCATCTGCATATGATTCCACATTGCCTCTTGAAATATTTCCTCAAATTCTACTATATTTCTTACTTTTCCAAGAAAAATCTCTAAATTTAAGAGATCAGTATGATCCATGTACCAGGAAGCCCTCGGTTAAGTTAAACAAATTAAACTTGTTCTCCAAATGGCCTTCCATCTCCTCTCAGGACTATGGAGGGAGAAGGTAGGGGATGGGTTAAAGGTCCTATTCTATCCTGAGGCCAAGTTTTGACACATTGACCCCACAGGCCTGGTCAGGGCATTCATGAAGAAAGGAGGAGGTAGCCTTTGGCTCACTCATGCCAGTGGAGCACTTTGTTGGCCCTTATACACATGTTCATAGCTGTAAACTTAGGTGGAGGAGCACCAGAATACAACCAGGTCACCTAGATGAGCTTTACTGAAATCTGGCCAAATGGCAGGAGAAACAATTTTGGTCTGCACATTGTACTAATTTCAGAGGCATCTTTCTTCTCTCTGCTATTTGTAGCTATCCATGGGTTTACTTGGGGTCCCTCTTCCACACAATTTCCCTCCTTCCATTTCAGTTCATCCATGTGGAAACCATGCCAAAGAGGTGGTAGACTATTCTGGAAGGAACCTGGGCCTGAGGTTTTCAGTATGGGACGGTGTCAGCTTTTGCAGGATTTTCTAATATGTGAAGTGTGTGCACATGAGTCTGAAGAGGTTGTGTGGGCTGCTCTTTGTGATCCAAGGGAGATCTTTCTGCTGCTGTCTTGCACATCTGAGGTATGTTTTGGTTCTTTCCACAGATTTACTTCCAAAAGGAGAATAGAATTCCCAGAGAGACAGCTGAGGTAAGGAAAGGACACATATCACACCAGAAATCAGCCTTAGGAAGAGCTTTATTATATATTTTTCTTTCACCAAGGGAAAAAGGCAAGGAAGCTGGAGACAAGCCAGCTCTTATCACACAAACACCAACTAAAGATCAGACACAGTAGCCAAAGCCCTCTCAAACCAAATGGTCCAAAGCAGATCATCTATGAAGCATGAAGACTGACAAAGATCTAACGATCCCAACTTATGTTTCTTATTAGCTGTCTGAATTCAGTCTTTTAAAACATTTTGTTTGAATTTTACAAAGCACAGATCACATTACAATGTCAGGCCTTTTTTTTTTGTTTTGGTTAGGATGCAGAAAGAAAATTAAACTATTTTTGATTCTGTAATATCACCAACTTCTTCTTAATACCCGTTGTAGTGGTGATGCTCACCATAAAGCTGTTAAATTAAGATTCTCTTGAGGCTTGAAACAGAGCCCTGCTCTCTGAAAGATGGACGGTGGCATCTTTGGCCATTATGTATCAAGGGCTGAGTGAGGTTTTCCCCAGGAGAGCTGATTTAGGCTTTGGTGGTCTGCCTTGATGACTACAGCACTCTTATACTCTTGACCGTCTGCCAGCTGCTGAGAACACGTATTCACAGAAGTTAATAAAATACAACGAATTATCTTCAGAGGTACAGACCAAGTCCTGGGATATTGAGGAAGTCAGGAGACAAGATGGTACCTTATACAGAGATACCCACAGGAGAAGGACTGGGGTTGGATTTTCTTCTTGACTCCAGATGGCTTTGAGCAGTTATTTTCCCTTGCTCTGGGATGAACACTTCTCCAGTGCCCTCTGTGGGAACTCCTCCACACATTTTGTTTGTGCTAGCTCCTGGCATGGGTCTGCACACTGAGGAAGGCACTGGTCTTGGCTTGGTGGTGGACATGGATCTTGGCCTTGTTGTGGGCAGTTTCCTTGGCTTAACTCCTGGCACTGAGGACCACATGTCTCCTGAGCTTGTTGTGGACATTTATCTTGGCAGGGGTCCTGACATGATGGGACACACACCTCCTCAGCTTGTGCCTGGCACTTTTCTTGTGTCTTTTGAAGACATGGGGGCGGCACACATGGTTGCTTGCACTGTTGATCATTGAAAGACATCTCAGATGATTTGAAGAGTCTAAAATCAAACCGAGAATTTGAGACATTTTACATTAAAACACCAAGGCTGTGAGTTAGAAAGGTTTGCATTAGTGTGAAGGATTGAGAGTGGGATGGGGAAGATAATTAACTTCGAGTCTGATTTTTATCCCTTTATACAAATATCCTTGTCTTAGATCCCCTTGACACTTGTTTATAAGAATAAAGTATTCTCCTATTCTCTTGGACTTTCGTCTAGTCCTTCCACAAAATCTAACTAATAATTTTTTTTTTAAAAAAATCAGGTACAAAAGAGAATAAATGAGATAGCTAAAATGCACCCAGGAATGACAAGCTGTCTAAAAACAATAGAAGGAATTACAGTCTTGGATAGGAATAGAACAGCGGTGGTCTCTCAAAGATGGAACATCAGGGACTTGAGGAAGGGGAATCACAGAAGAGGGAGAGGGAGAGGGAGAGGGAGAAGGAGAGGGAGAGGGAGAGGGAGAGGGAGGGAGGGAGAGAGAGAGTGGGGGGGGATGCTTACCTGATCTTCAATGAGATTCAATGAAGGATGTGGACTGTGGAGTCTAGGATGGTGGGGACTTTTATACAGTGCTTGGTATGGCCTCCTGAAGGACTGATGGGCCACGTGGGCTAAAGTCCTAATTGTGGAGTCACCGCAACAAGCTTCATCTAAAATCACAAATGGTTTGAGTCACTGCTTGAGATGCCTGGTAATCAGCCTGCATTTTGGCCTCTGGGTTCTCACCAGACCTCAGCAGGGAGGGGCTCCACACAGAACTCTTTCATTAGAGGCAGCAGAAAAAGAATGTTCATAAAATGTTATCTGTCTGTTAAACCAGGGCTGAAGTCCCTTGGCTCCTCATACTGTTTCAGGATGTGGTAAGAGATAAGATCAACCTTGCTCATCTTGTGTTTGCTGTGAGGAAGAATCTATGCCTGAGGCCTGGGGTCTGTCCGAGTTAAGAACTTATATGGCTTATTTCATACATTTCCACTGGATATTCCTACATGAAGCATAAAACCCTTCCATACACTTTGTCTAGGCTAACTCAAGGGATGGTTCTACATGTTGAGGTAGATGCCGACCCACGAAATATAGCTTGCTTTGGGATTCTGAGCTGAAGATCTACAGTGTCCTAGGCAAAATGATTTTTTTTTTCCTGTATAAAAGTCCCGAGGAAAACTAGAACAATTTCTTGCTCTTGAGCCATGGTGAAGGTGAAAAGAAAAGAGGCCATCCTCATTTTCTCTACTTTGAGTTCTGGTGCACTATGAAATGTAGATTTTTCCACGTGACTAAGGAACTAAGTTGGAACAAGGTGAGTCTGTCTCCTTGCCTCTTGAAGAATTTGTCACATTTAGGCCAGGGAAAACTGGGAGTGTGAGGAAAAGATTCAAAGCAATATATCCATTTTTTTGTATGTCACTTTCATTTGATGAGCTTTTCTTCTCTGGTCACAGCAGTATTCAAGCTATATTCACGTCCACCGCCTTTTAAAAGGCTTCCCTGATCACTCTAAATTAGAAAAATTCACTTCTTTATAAAGCCCCATAATGTTTGTAAAATATATGACATTTAAGTGGTGTGGTTAGAAATTCTTATGCAAGATAATAGTATTCTTGGTTGTATAGTCTAAACTGTGACAAAGTGACATATATAACTGGAAGACAAGAGAAGACTAGTGATTATTGACAATAACACGAATCTATGAAGGAATACAAAGTTGGGTATACAAAAATCTGAGCAGAGGAGAATCTACTCAAAAGCTTCAGTCTCATAATAGAACTTTCTATTCTGCAAAAATAATTCACTTGGAAATTCATGTACAATACACAAGAGACAGTATGTAGGATCTTTAAAGTGACACAAGAAATGACAATTTGCTTTAAAAGAAAATCGGTAGAAAGTACAACCCAAGGTAGAAGTAGAACAGGCCTCCCAAAGATGGAGCAGTGGGGGTGGGGTGGGGGTAGGTAGTCAGGTTTATCCTGAACAAAATTCAACAACGACAACAACAAAAAATGTGAACTGTGAAGATGTTTAATAGAAAATGCAAGTTATTACTTTATTTAACTAAATATTAATATTTAGGGGAAATAGTATTCATGAGAGGAGAAGTGTCTAGAGCCTCTAAAGTGGTGAGCTAATTTTATCTGCTAATATTGACCAAATTTTAGTAACATTAAAAATGAAAATGCTCTGGTGTTAGATTGTTCAGTGGTTAGAACACTGGCTGCTTTTGCAGTACACTGAGGTTCTATTCCAGCATCCAAATGGCAGCTCACAACTGTCCATATCTCCAATTTCCAGGGATTCCGTGCCCTCTTCCACCTGCTTCGGGCACTGAACACGCATAGTGGTGCACATACATACATTCAAGGAAAAGCACATACCCATAAAATAAAAATATTTTTTAAAAAATGACACTGCCCCCCCTAATTTTGGGTTAAGGTCTTGAAGAAGTAGATGCAATTTGTTTCTTGAGATAAAATCAGAAAAAATCAGGAATGTCCCTAAATGTTAATATAGGTTTGGGATACTTGATATAACTTTTTTTTTAATTCTCTGTATGATATAGCGCACGCACATGAGTATGCAGGTGTGTGTACTCATGTGAAAGCAAAACACGCAATCAAGACCTCCATTTGCTAAAGAAGACTCAGACATTTATGGAACAACTGAACTCAGGGTTCAGGACTGACTCTACAACATAAAACAGGTACAGTGTGAGATTAGTGGCAACCCCTTAGAGATTTAACTAACTTTCTTTCTTTCTTTCTTTCTTTCTTTCTTTCTTTCTTTCTTTCTTTCTTTCTTTCTTTCTTTCTTTCCTTCCTTCCTTCCTTCCTTCCTTCCTTCCTTCTTTCTTTCTTTCTTTCTTTCTTTCTTTCTTTCTTTCTTTCTTTCTTCCTTTTTTTTCATTTTTTTCTTTTGATATGGTCAAAATAGTATTTTATAAATCCCTTTTGAGGATAATTCAGAGTATACAGTAATACTGAGTACCCGTGTACTATCTATCTGGGACTAAATTGGCCCAGGACTCGATTTTTTCATTGATCTTTTCTTGATTGTAACAGTTCTTTGTTCTATGTCCTTTATTCTGATTCCACAACATTTGACCTTTGCCTTCATTATTCACTGTGATGAATAGACGATTTACTTCACAGGGCCTTAGAATACTGGCTCTGTTCCTAAGAGAGTCTGATCAGTCACTTTCCTTCTCTGGCCTCCAACTATCATTAGGAGAGTAGGATTTTAGTAGGGTTCATTCCAGCTTTCACATTCTGTGACACTATAAATGTGAAAAGGAACAGTAAACCTGAATATTTCTGTGTCTTTCTAAATGTTTGGTCATGTGTGTGTGTTGGGGGGGGGGGTTTCCTTCTCTTTCTTCTTCTCTTTCATTCTTCTGTCCTCTGCATAAAGCAGAAGCTGAGAGAAAGATTGCATCTAAATGACCTTAGATGGTCTATCAGTTTTTGGTGAAAAGTCGGAAATTTGGGTAGCCTGCATCTTTCAAAAACTAACTTCAGTGAACTAGTTAGTTGGCAATGAGACCTGGATATCTTTGGGGAGACTATCTCCACTCCAAATCTTAAGATGACTAATTTCCTTTACTATGTTCAGTCTTCTAGTAAGGCTAGTGCTTATCTGATTTTAAGGGTATCTAAGAATCTAGACTTCTGGAGCTGTTATTACTGGGAGCCAGGATGTAATCAGACAGAAGAGACTCAGATACATGCAGAACATTGTTTTTTCTCCATTCCCATCAAATAACAATCTCCCTTGAGTAGTTCATAAAAGTTCCCAGACTCCTTTGATTCATTTACCTGTATATTACAGGGCAATGGGTCTGATAACACTGAAAAGTATAGAATGTGGCTCATCCTGTTTCCTGGTAGGTAGGTGCCTCTGGAGTTTACTGGGCTTGTGAATTCCTTGTGGAGAGAACACTATTCTTTTCTTCCCTTCTTGTGTAACCCACACAGGGAGTCTGAATCAGACAGGCCAAAGGTGTGGATCACAGGCCCAGAGGGACATAGGAAACCACCTGATTCTCCTTCCTTGTTTTAGCCTCAGCATGTGATTTTAACAGGACACATAGACGTACTTATCAAGTGTGATTATTAGATGATAAAAGAGAGGTATAAAATCATTTAGACCTTGTTCAGGGTCATATGATAAGTTCATTTCTTTTGTTATGGACATGAAAAAAAAAAGACTATTGTATTAGAGATTCATGAGTTTCAAGAAGATAGCAAGTGTGCATACCAGCCTGTGGTTTTTAACAGTTTTTTGTATTTGAGAAAATATTCAAATTTACCTTCGAGAAGGCAAAAACCCCAGGAAAAGAGACCCTGACAGACCCAGGCAGAAATGATGACCTCTAACTGTTTAGCTTTACTGTTGGTCTTCTACATTTTCCACTTTTGAGTCTGGGCCCTGTGTCCTGGAGCCCTAAATTAGGGTTAGAAATCTTCTGACAAACAACTTAGTAACAGAAGGTTTTTATTCAGTTGTCTCTCACCTTAAAATGCCACTTCCAGCTCAGAGAGTGATGTGAAAAGCCTCCTTTTGGGAAAGGAATGGAGGTGAGGAGCCCTAATTGCATTGCCTCCATAGGTATATTTTATCCTTTTCTCCTCTCTGCCTCCTTCCGTTGCTTTAGTTCATATAGCAGATGGTAAGGAGCCTGTATCCTTTTCTCTGGTGCCATGGGCACACTAGCTGGCCTAGATTTTCAAAGCAAGCAAGAGATTTGGGGTGGCATATGTTTTGTGACTTTATGAACAGACCCTTAGAACTGCTTTGTGAGGGAGCAAGTGTGCCTGGCGCCACCCACCTCATTTTCTGTAAGCATCTGTCTGGTACTGCACAGATTCTGGTGACCTCACTCTGAGGCCGATGCTTATTTGTACAACTCTCTGCCACTTAAGGCAGAGTCTTCATGACTGCCATGGGAGCTGGGAGTAATTACAGCATTCTGTGGAAAGCTGGTGTCCTCATACAGTCTGCTCTTCTTCCCCTGAACTGCCTTTGATCTATCTCTCTGTTGGGAAGGTAACCATTAAGATGTCTATCTTCAGTTTCCTTTACATGGAAGCAATGGCAAGTACTTACTGGCAATAGATGTTTTCATTTTTTCAGATCTGGTATTCTTCTAGAATGTACCTGGGGTTTTAGAAACATTTGACCTATTTTCTAATGGCACCACTTGGAAGGCCATGCACTCAAAGTAAAGTCCCTTCTATACTGTGCACATGCCCTTCCAAGATCTGTCAGAAACCCTGGCAGTCCTTGCAGCATTGATAATCATTTCATGATTATTTCTTTGTACTCTACTATATAATGAATAAATAAATGCATGTTAAGTGAAATTCAGAAAGTATAGTTATTTATGACCACATTTTACTAAAATAGGGAGGACATTTTCTTCTATTCTTATTCATAGAGGCTTTTTGTTGAAAGTACTTGCTTCATGCAAAATGAAGCCTTATTTCCTCTGTCATTCTTTATTTTTCATGTTGGTCAGCAGATTCAAGGCTTTGGATATGCTGAAGTACTCTACTATTAGGAGTTATTTCCTGAGAGGAACCATTTCAGGAACAGGTTCCTTCTTGCTGCCATGCCAAAACTGAATTCATGATACCAGGTCCCAGTACTAATTCCTATCCTGCTCCTTCAGGTGTTTCATGTTGGTCTGTTACCTGGTGAAGAATATAAAGACAGAGGTTGCTAATTATCTAAACTAAGGCATATAAGTCGTAAATGTGCAGCTTGCCCATTCATTTATTTCCTTATGACTCTAAATTCCATGTCAGAGTCCAGGATGGGAACTGACTGTTAAAAGCTGAATCAAGGACCCTGAAACTAGGTAACTTGGATAGGACACAGTCACCAATATTAACTTCCTTGGTTAACCCCTTGTGTCAAAATATGATTGGTAAATCCAATAGCACACAGCCTGATCCTCCTCACTTTGTATTCCTATCCTACAAAAATTTGTACAATTTCCTTTTAGGGAATCAGTTCAGATCCTGAACTGGCCACTTCCCTGCTCATGCAGAAAATAAAGCTTTCATTTTTAAGCCTCTGTCTCTGAAGTGAATTTTCTCTGCTTCTACTCCACAACCCAACACTACCACTAACCTACAGCTTCTGTCCTCCCTCAGTGGACTGAGTGGTGCTCCAAAGTAACAAGTCTGAATTTAATTAAATCTTGTTAGATATTTACAGCCTTTCTAACTTATACTGTGATGATTGCCTTTATTTACATAGCTTCCATTCCCTCCTCCATAGATACATTTGTCTAATTTTTCTGAATTGAATCCACTGGGACAAACTGTTGAGACATTTTATGCTTTTGTCATATGTTTCCAAAAAGTCATTTTCTATACTTTCAATACTGTTTTCTAAAAGAAAATTATCAAATGGCAATCTCTTTTAACACTGGGTTTCAGGGATTTGTTATTTTAGTGACAATTTAGATACATCTCATTCTTTATCCTGTTTTTTCTCTTCTCTTCATTTTGATTATCTCATTCTATCCTGCCTTCCTCCCCGATTCCCTGTTTTGATTGCTTCTGAGGTGAGATGTTTTCTTCTTGTTATCAACAGTTGATCACAGGCTCCCCTATAACTTAACAAGGGTCTCCACAAATTTCTGATGTTCAGAAGACAGTTTTCTGCCAAGGTTTTGGACTGTGGAAACTTTGGGGCAAGACTCCTATCCCTGCTAGGTGACTCTGAGACTCAAGCCTTCTTCGGGTCAGAGAAAGTTAACTGTGAGATTTCACTTCTGGAAACCGAGAACAGAGAACAGTTTCCTGAAGCCCTTGTCTAAGCATTGACTCCTCAATAATGAGTATGTGGCTCAGAAGTTGTCCTTGCTTCCCTCTTTTTTTTCAGGCAGTAGTATCTGTATTTGCCTTTCACTGTTATGTCATTTTTTGTTCAATGTCTTTACAAGGACTGGACTGGGAGCTATTAGCATGCTTAGAGTCCATGGAAAGCTGTTCTTTGGTCAGCCTCTTATCACGAACTCTTACCGTTACTGCAAAAAACCCCAAACATAAATATTGTGAACTATTATAATGCACAGGTAGTTTAACCTGTGTGACAGATATCTGGCTATAAAGGTAAACTCATGACCTTCTAGGAAAACAGGTGCTTGCCTGGAGATAAGAGGAGTATCCTGACCATTCACAAACTAGACTTGTGGACATGACCCCAAGAATGCACAGAGAGAATTGGATGCATCCTGAGGAGGGAGGAAGAGGAGAGGGGAGGAGAAGTAGAGGAGGAGAGAAGAGGAGGAGAGGAGAAAAGGAGGGGGAGAGGAGGAGGAAGAGGAGACTGTAAGTTGTGGGTGAATCGATGTAAAATTCTAAAATATCAGCTGTGAATGCTTTCCCTAATTGGGGTCCTCCCACATGCATATCTAGCTTTTGTATTTCAGTTTTCATTCTGAAATATTAGAGATTCGTGTAAATTTGCAAAAACTGAGGATCTAGGTATTTTTTTATTTGGGTTCTTGAAGTAGGGGCACAGAAGAACATGAATACTATGCTCAGATTTAGTCTACTCAGAGGAGAGGTGTGGAACAGTGGAGCTCATATGTGAACAGTGTACTGCCTCTTCCCCTACTGTCTACTGCAGTGATTCCTAATGGCGGGATTCTCTAATACAGCTCATGTGTGGTGATCTCCAACCATAAAATTATTCCATTGCTACTTCATAACTAGGATTTTGCTACTGTTCCGAATCATAATATAAATATCTGATCTGCAGATATCTGATATGTAACTCCTGTGAAAGGATCATTCAACCCCAAAGAGTTGAGAATTACTGGTCTACTGTGTTCCCACATACTAAGAACCTGACGTTGGTCTCTTTCTTTCATGGTAAAGTACTGCTGTAACAGCAGTATTGTTTTTACCATCTACCCTATGGCATAGTGAAGGAAACTGAGGCATGATTAAGTTAAGAAACTGATGTAAAGTTACAATGTTGTTTCAGGGTACAGCTAGATCAGTGGTTCTCAACCCTTCTAATGTTGTGGTCCGTTAATACAGTTCTTCATGTTTTGGTGACCTCAATCATAAAATTATCATATTGCTACATTGTAATTGTCATGAATCTTAATATAAATCTCTAATATGCATGAAATCTGATATGTGACCCTCAAAAGGATTACAACCCAGAGGTTGAGAATTACTGGACTACAACTTATACCCAGTCTGCTGCATGTTCTCTCTCTCTCTCTCTCTCTCTCTCTCTCTCTCTCTCTCTCTCTCTCTCTCTCTCTCTCCCTTGTTACCTAGGTTATATACTTTACCAAATACAACCTCAGTTAAGAATCACTTATATACTGCTCTAGCAGGGCTTGGCATTCTCTGGAAAGTCACCTTCCCGTAAGTGACAGGCAGAGGTTATGGGGTCCTCAGAGATCTCTCACTGCCAGAAATTGCTTCTTGGCATAGTACTGTATAACAACCAATACAAAATAAAGCAACTCCTCCAAGGCAACAGAAGTCTTGCACAGCAGAGGAACGTGTTTACTTGTCAGTTCATGGTTTCACTTCCAGTCCTATCCATAATATTGTAGGTGGTAATGGAGGCCAGTGGTGGTGAGGTTGGTGTCACACATTGCTCTAGCAGGACTTGGCATTCTCTGGAAAAGCACCTTCCCCCAAGTGACAGGCAGAGGCTGTGAGGTCCTCAAAGATCTCATTCCCAAAGATTGCTTCTTGGCAGAGTGTTGTGTAACAACCACCACAAGATAAAGCAAATCCTCCCATGTGACAGAAGTGTTCCACAGCAGAGGAAGGTATTTGTCAGTTCATGGTTTCACTTCCAGTCCCACAACATTGTAGGTGGTAATGGAGGCCAGTGGTGGTGAAGTCTGGTGTTGCTCATGGTGCTTCACTCTGGGGGTGGGCATGGACATGGGCACTTGGGACGGCAAAACTGGCATTGGCATGATGGTGGACATGTCGGGGAACATGGGCATGGGCATGGGCATGAGCATCTGCATTTGCATGAGCATGAGCATGAGCATGAGCACGGTGAACATGTCGAGCAGCATTTTGGGCCACACAGTGGGGGACACAGTGGAGAGGCTGGTGCATAACCCTGCGGGCGAGATACTAGTGGGGGGCATGAAGGACATGGAGGACATGGAGCACACTGTGGTGGTGGTGTACACTTGTCAGTGCAGCGTTGTAGCAGCTTCTTTAGATCATTCTTAGCACCACTGGATTTATCACTTGACATTTCTTCTGTGGATGTGTAGGCCTGAGAAGAAATGTGAGACAGAGTATCATTGAGGGACAATTCATGGGGCTTCTGCCTGCTGGCTCATTCTGTTTTTCTCAAGAAACTTTCCATGTGTTCAGTCTCTGGACCATCTCATTAAGAGCTGTCCTTGTCTGTGGGCTTGGGGTATGTCTGGGTACCTGCACTCTGATTTTCTCTTACCCTATTTCCATTCTAGACTAAGCACGTGTTCTTAGGGGCCTGGAATGTCCCAACAATAATAAGACCCGTAATTTCTGTGTTGATACTTTTGGTGACCCCAAGTGTTTAATGTAACTCCTGTAAGCTATTATTTCAAGGAGTCCATAATTTTGATTACACTGCTAAGAGCATCTATGGTTTAGCAGAACCCTGACAGGCCACTTCTCTCCACTTTGGAGACAGGTGGTTTGTGAGTAGGCTTTGGAATTGTGGGTACATCTGGGAGTTGTTTCCTAAACCATTCAGCCTTGAAAATTGCTTTTCTTCTCTGGTGGACTGAGGCAGCAAGGCGCTTGAGACTATTCTTAGACCCATAGACTATTCTGGAACCACCCTCTCCCTTTTCCTCAAGAAATAATTGGTTCTGCCAAACAATTGGGGAAAGGGAAGAAATAAATGAGAAGAAATTAAGTGGGGGATCTAATATTTTTAAGCATGAAATATGATTTCCAGAAGGGAGTCCCTTTTCTGTTTAGTTCTACCATGAGATAGGTATTTTCCTATGAAAAGTTTGACTTCTAGACTTAGTTTTTAGTTTCTAGCAACTCTTAAAGCTGGCTTTAATTGGCATACACTTGATTTTATTTAATAAAAAGTAAAATTCTATGAAACGTAGTTTAAAAATCAGTATGACTCTCTGGGGAGGCAGCTCATTAAATGGAACTCTAAAATGGATAATATTCACTTTAGTCCTTGCTATTCAAAATAACAAGGAACTTTCACAAAACAAAACCCTCCCAGCTCTACTCAGTGCTGGGGTTGATGCAGCCATTTTTAGGACAGAAGATGCACAAGAACAACCATCATCGTTGTCCAGATGCAACTCACCCCTCTTTGCTGGTAGTGAAATAGACAAGCAGTCGACTGAGGTGGATGGTAAGGCTGTGCTTGGGAAGGTGGACTTTCCCCTTCGTTCCTCTGCTGAGCTCTGGGAAGCTGGGGGTGGGTTGGGGGCCAGCTCCATTTATGACATCATTATAGCATCATGAGTAGTGAATGTTGAGTGACTCTAGGACTTCTAACTCAAGTCCTGGGCATGAGAATCTAGCTGTGATTACTCAACTCTCAGCCTAGTCTCTCTCTTCTGGTTCCTTAAAATAGAAAATAGGAGAATCCGGCTATTGTGAAGGATCATGAGTTCCATGGGCAGAAGGCTCATTGCTGCTAGAAGTAGAAAGGCTGGCTGTGTTCTGTTCCTTCATTAGTCTCTCGAAGTCACTTTTCCTGCATCTTTCTGGGAAGTTCACAGGATCACTCTCTTTTACTCTTTTCTACTCTGACTTTATTAATATGAGATTTTGAAATCTCTTTTTTTAATCTTATACTTGCTCGCCCAAGTCCAAAGATTATTTTAGCAGATTTTTCCAATGTCTCTGTATGAATTATCTCTCTTGCTCTCTGCCTCTGTCTCTCTGTCTCTGTCTCTGTCTCTGTCTCTGTCTCTCTCTCTCTCTCTGTGTGTGTGTGTGTGTGTGTGTGTGTGTGTGTGGGTGTGGGTGCATGTGTGTTTTACTGGTGGGAGGTTAGTGATTGTTTTTGCATTCAGAGAGTAATTTTTTATATCTAAGTACCTAAGTATTATAAGTAATAAGTATTATAAGCAGTGAATCTAACATTCCTGACTACTACTAATCTAGTTAATGGTTTATCATGCTGTGTATGGAAAAGTCTCTCAGAGGCTTTTTTTCTGGCTTTGTCTTATGTCTAATCAGGGAGGTTTGTAGGTTGAACTGAGATGCATGAGTGGCAATAGAAGGAAGCTGGGATGACAAATAGTAAATTAAGTTTGTCAGAGACAGGGCAAGAACTCAGTTCCAGACGCACATCTTGCCAGTCACTGAGGTATCACAAGGGGCTGTTTTAAATGTTATTTTTAATTGTTTATATGCCTGAGTATTTTACTTCCATTTTTCTGTGTGCACTGCATGCATACCTAGAGGCTAGAAAAGGGCATCAGAATCCCTGGAAATGTAGGTACAGAAGTTGTAAGTTGCCATGTGGTTGCTGGGAACTGAGCCAAGGTATTAAGCAAGAGCAATCAGTACTCTTAACCATTGAGCCATATCTCAAGCCCCACAAGTAACTCTGTTAAAACTTTGGTATCATCATACCTAAAGTGTCGAAACCCTGACAATTGAGGGTGGGATGGACTGATAAGTTGGGTGGTGGAGTGTGGACACCATTTTATTTGAAAAGGCTTATAAAGATGTACACATCTGAAGGAAGGCAGTGCTGGTAGCAGATGGTAAGGGCGGATGGGAGAAATATCACAGAGGTCAATTTCTGTGAAGACATTACGAAGAAAGTTGAGATGACTCAGGTTTCGAGATGAGAGTGCTTAACTCTTGAAAACTGAAGACAAAGGTATTTGTACTAGAAGGATAGGTGTTTGAGTCTCAAAGTGCTGAGAGTGGTTGCAGGAGCACCTTGTCGATGATTATTGGAAACCTAGCTTTTATCGTACCATTGAGCTGACCAGAATTTATTTTAACTCGTAAGTCTTCAACATGACTTGGTTCAGAGACAGGATTGAGGAAGCAGAAAGAGAAGGGATAGGGAGAGGAGAGAATCATAATTCAGCAAGAATGAGTAGGCTGTAAATGATTCAAACATGTCTAATAAGAAGATGGAGGTTGGGGCATTTAACTGCTTGGCCCAATAATGACATTAAAGACAATCTCAGTTCAAAACACTCATTTTCTTTTCTCTATAATTTGTCATGAATTCTATTTCTCCAAAGCTGTTCCCAAGTCTATTTGGAGAAGCCAAGCTCCACCTGCTGTTCCGCTCTAGATGCAGCTAACCAATCTGGATGTGGAGAAGGCAAGTCATTTTCAACATCCGTGCCAAAGCTGTGGTGTTTTTACTAGCTACAGTCATCATCCACTTTTGTCCTTTCCTCCCTGCATTACTGCCCAAGTGTATTATCTAGTGAACTTAGAACACAGCAAATCTACTCATTTCCTCAGCCTTTAAAACCTTCCTCCGTTTTTTAAAACTGAGCATTTAAAGCCGAGCACACAGATATGCTTGCAAGGTCTCAGGTCAGCTCAGCTCCTTTGCTGTTGCATTTGGTATCCTTGCTACTGGCCTCATACTGGACTTCAGTTTTGTGGGCAGCTGGCTAGCAGCAGTTACTAACACAGAATGCTTCATAGGAGAAGAGGTCTCAGGAGAAAGGCTGCAGGGGATAATGAGTAAGTGCCACAGTCTAGCCTGTGGTTAAGAACTAGGTAGGGCCTTGATGTCAGATTCCTAGGTTCAAGTCCTGCTTTCATCCTTTACTTCCCTAATGTATCACCCACTAGTGATACACTTATCCAGTCTATATCAGTACCTATAACAGGAGGTATCTTCTGTTACCTACACAGTGATGTAATTGTAGCACTTGTTTAGGATAACATGTAACTTATATTGAGTGCTAGTTTCATTACCAAATATAAAACCTACACTGATCATTGCACAGCTTTACTCTTTTCAGGGTTGTAAAGATCAGGGACACATCCGTCTTCTATACATTTGCTGCCAGTGTGCTGCCTGGGTTCTTGTGGATCTCTCTGTTCCTCTCTCCTCTTTACCACACATGCTTTATGTGTGCATTTTATGTTTGTATGTCTATACAGGTATGTTCAGTTTTATGTGCATTTGTATGTTTGTAAAAGTATATGCCACAGGTGTTCCCACTCCTCAGGCATAGGTACTATCTCCCTTCCTGTCCTGTCCAGGCCCTCTCCTCCCCTGCCCTCCCTTCAGTCCTGTCCTCTGTTCTTTCTCATTCTGTTCCTTCCTTCCTCCCTCCCTCCTTCCCTCCTTCCCTCCCTCCTTCCTTCCCTCCCTCCCTTTCTTTTCTTCCCTTTCCTTTCCTTTTCTTTCTTCTCTGAAAAGATATCCCAGCAGCAAACATACCCCAGGTATCTATCAGTCTCACATTTCCTAGCAGTGGGATCACCATTCCCATTGTGCCAGCTTCTGTGCCACCATGGCCATTTTTTCTTTTTCTTTTTAAAAGCATTGATTCTGATTATCTAATTCAGGTCCTTCCCATGCTGGTAAAATGAACACTTCTGGAATTCTGTGTCTCCATTTCTATTTGTTTCTCACTTATGGTTTTGCCCTGAGGTGCACCTTTTCAGTTCTATACTTTCCTTGAACCTTTCTCCATGTTCTCATTTTTTGTTTTCCAGCTAAATATCTTGGTAATGTTCCCAGCAAGTTTCATTATTTCAATGTTAATCTTAAAACATAATTTCTGTTCTGAGGAAGTACAGTCCATGTAAATGTCATTAGTAAATAATAGTAATTTAGCCATGGGAGCTAAGATGGCTAGGAGAGATGTCTCAGGAAAAGTACTTGTTTTACAAAGTATGAAGATGGGAGATTGAATCCTTAGGCTATTCTCATAACCCCAGAAGAGAGAAGTGGGTAGATCTTGAGATAATTTTGATTCAGAAGTGGTGAACCACTGGTTCAGTGAGAGAACATGCTTCCAAGCAAAGGGGCCAAGAAGGATGAAGGAGGACACTGATGTCCTGATGTTACCTCTGAATTCATGTGCATGGGTATGCACAGGACACCCCCCACAACCCCATACCACATAGCACCCATGGTTCCATTTTGTGCACCAGAAAGCCATGGAGATTGTAGTCATTGAGAACATTAATTAGAATCCCCTTTTATAGTTTTACAACAAAGTCCTTCTGTCTACATTTTACTTTACTCTTTGAGAATTTCGCACATGTTTACAATATATTCTGATCATGTTCTCTTGATACTGACTCCCTTTCAAAATCCTCCCTGGATCTCTCTTCCATATCCTTCACTCCAACTGGTCATAGCTCCTCATCTAGGGGTGGGGCTTATGAGCTTTCCCCTCATTGTGCTGGGACATTGGCTGACTTGATCTTGTACAGGTGTTGTGCACACAACTATAGCTGCTTGAGTTAATGAGTGCAACTTCCCTGGTATGTCCTGAAGATGTTGTTTGTTCTAGTCCTCCTCAACTTCTGTCTTTTCTACTCTTTCTGTACCCTCTTCTGTAACCATTCACTGAGCCTTGGGTGAAGGAAGTATGATACAGATATGTTTCATGTAGCTTTGTTACCTAACACACACACACACACACACACACACACACACACACCACACACACACACACACACACACACATAATGTTCTGGGAACAGGTAGAGCTACCTGCCCCAACCCAGCTTCCCTTGAATCCACAGATAACAACAAAGAGCTTATGATGACTCCAAGGAAAAAGTGTCTTCCAGACATACAGGACTGATAGGCCTGTAAACTCACAAAGACTTTGGCAGCATGCACAGACCTGCACAGATTAAAGCTATACGGGCCCCAGCACTAAGAGCAAGAAATGCATGTAGGGTCCTATCCAGAACCAAGATGCCTTTATAATTGATTCCTGGTGGCAGAGCCAAAATCAGTTTTGTCCAGTGACATTTCAACGAAACTCCAGGGCAGGCCTCATTTCCAGTATTAGTAGACCAACACAAAACAAATTTTGTCAGGTTTTGTGTATACTATTTTTGGTCTTTTGATTGTTTTGATCTTAATTTGTGTTTTGTGTTTATGTGTTTTTGTGTTACTTTAAAAGAAAGAAAAATCATAATATTGGGTGGATGAGAAATTGGAGGGAATATAGGAGGGGTTGGGGAGGAGAAGGAAAATGATTAAAATATATCATATTAAAATATTTTAAAATTAAAATATCAGCTATTGTTCTAAATAAAAAGAACTATTCTGAGCTGATGTAAGATGCTTCTGGATGGACTTGGCAGGGCCTTAAAGCTGACTTTTATTTCATGAACAAAATGAATATTCTCTTTAGGAGCCCCTTCCCATCTATTGCTTAGTTGGAGGGGTTTTTTGTTTGTTTGGTTGGTTGGTTGGTTTGGTTTAGTTTTTAGATGTATTTATCTGTGGACAGCATTCTGCCTGCATGCATGCCTGCAGGCCAGGAGAGGGCACCAGATTACCTCTGGAAGAGCAGATAGTGCTCTTAACCTCTGAGCCATCTCTCTAGTCCTGGGGTTTTGACTGTATGTCTTTAACACTGGAAAAGGCATCTCCTTTGCTAGTTCCCTCCCTCCCTCCCTCCCTCCCTTACCCCTCTCTCCCTCCCTCTCTCTCCTGTAGAAACAATTAGCAGGTTCTTCTCCAGCTTCTTTTGGATCAGATCACCTCGATCTCAGAGGACCTCTTGGACATGACTTTAATCAAAGCCATCACCAGTTTTTCGTTCCCTGAGCCTCATATGCGACTTGTGGGATCCTCTGTGAGCTGTGTTTGCCTGCACAACAGCTGCATGCCTTTCTTTCTTCAATTACCATTAGTGATATTTTATGGAGGTATTTTATGTACATTGTATGGGGGAGGGGAAGAAAGCTCTATGATACTTCCATATCTTGTTCTGTATTTGTCCTGTTTGATTTCACTATGGTATTTCAGTACGCTGTAGTTTTTTGCAGCCCTTTCTCTTTTGTGCCCCGTGACCTGGAAAGGCACCTGCTTCTCTAGCCTTGTCTACTATATTTTTCTGGGATCATCATCCTCTGAGAAGCCTTCCCACTTTCTAATCTCTTTGCCCCTCATACTCTTGCAGTCCGTCTCATTCCGTACATCAGTGAAACAAAACCAAAGAAGTCCCACACCTGTGCTCTGTCCTCTCTCACCCTCTCAAACTGATTTAACAAAACTAGAATTCTTCTACCTTGCCTTTTCTAACATGCCCTTTATTGTGAGCCCCAAACTCTCAATAGTATCCCTATCCAATAAAACTGCTGTTTCAGAACCTGAGCTCGCACAGCCTGCTGCTTCTTTTTCAGCTCCATAGTACTTGTGCCCTTAGAAGTTTCCAGAAGTTGCTTAAGTCACAGGATCCTGACTGGTGTTTGTGAACTATACATCTCAGTCAATCCTATGGACTATTGTCTTACCCAGTGTCATTGCCATAGAGTTTCTCACCTCCTTACCTTAGTTATATGCTTTATTATATGGTTATGATGACTTTCTAGTAAAACAAATGCTTAATATTACTACAAAACTTAAGGTGAGGTTTAAAGTTGCTCATTGATTCTATAGAAGCCTTACTAATGTGGCACAAGGATTCAGACTGATTTTCTACTTTTTTAATCTTTCCTGCAGTTGCCAAAGTTGGGTTTTTTTTTTCTTTTTGGAAGTTACATTTTTATTTTCTGCCAGGCACATACTGCCTCTTCCATCCCTAACTTGAAGCTTATAAACAAATCACCTTAAACATTTATTTATCTAAGCTGCTAGTTACCACAACCAGAACAATCTGATCTATCTTCAATCTGATCTATCTATCTATCTATCTATCTATCTATCTATCTATCTATCTATCTATCTATCTATCTTGAAATAGAGATTAAGCCTTTAGCTTCATACAGGGTAGGCCAGTGTTCTACTCCTGAGTTGTACTCCAAGCCCTCTTTTTTGTCTTATGACAGGGTAGTAAGTTCCCCAGGATAGCTTTAAACTAGCTGGGCATACTCTCCTGGCCTGTACTGCAAGACGTAGTGCATTCTGAGATTTTTTTTTAAAAAAGCACCATATTGTAGTTAGAGAATTCTCAATCTATTTCCATCACTTGATGATCTAGAGAACTAAATTACTGATTTTTATCTTTGTGCCTCAGTGCTCAGGGCCTAATCTAGCACGCTAGTCTCTCAATGATAAGATCTTATTGTCAATCAAATGTTTATACAGCTTTGAGTTATTCACTCTAACCGAAATGTCCTTCCCCTTTGCCCCTTTCATGTAACTGATATCTATTTTTATACCTCTGTATATTTTGAAAACCTGCCTTTCATACAGAATTTTCCTGCCTTTCCCCTCACCTGCTGCTGTGGTTGAGAGATGCTCTCTCTGGGCTCCTCTTCACACCCCTGCAAAGCCTCTGCTGGGAAGCAGCTCAGGACATCCATCTCCTTTCTCTCACATAGCCCTTGCTTCAGAGGAGGAACTTTTGTTTTGCTCCTTTAACTGCTGTCCTGGGCCCTCAAATTTGAGCTGTTTTAATGGTTATATGAGGAAAACATAGATGGATATAGAAGATGAGCTAAGAATTAAATGAATTATCTAAAGAGAGATATCTGATTCTAGGCAGGTGTAGATCTTTCCTAAGGGCCATCAGTTATTATTAGGATATTTGTATTGGACTAAGAACAGCAAGGCAAGGCAGCACCCTGAACACTGTGAATCTACAGTCACCATGGATTTGTCTTGGATATAGCTCTTATGTTCCAGAGTCCCAAGCAGAAAGGGACTTCCAATGAGATTTAGACCTCAGACTCCCCTGCCTAAGAGCTCAATTTTCCTTACCACGAGTTTTTACTTCATATACATTTTTCCATCCATTGAGAGCTCCAAGAACAAGGGAGAAACTGTTATTAGGGACCTGAAAGGAAAGGGCTCAGACAAGGGCTATGTGAAGGAGGCCTTGGTGGGTAGACGGAATCACTCTTCATGGGGAAGGCCTTCCCTTTTCTTCCATGACTGACAATCTGCCTTAGGTCACTTTCCAAGGCTTTCTGCTAAGCTCATGTCACTATGCTCTGTGGATCCAGCAAAGTGCATAAACTAATTGGAGCGTGTCCCTTAAGAGAGGGTGCAGACATGGAGAGAAGATTCTTCAGTGCGTTTGGAATGCTTGCTAGAAGCTCAGAGCACAGAGGAGAAAAAAATGCATGGAAGGAAGGTGAATAACAGAATACATTTTCCTTACTTTGTGTAGTATTGGAATATTAGTATCTGGAGACATGTCTAGATGACTTAAACTGGTTCTTGCCATTTTCTTGATAACGTTTGCTTCATAAGTTCACCATAAAATGAGATGATGATTAAATATTTACTTTTATTTCTACATTATTTATATGCATGTCTGTGTGTAGATGGGTGCACATATGTGAAGCTTATTACAGAAACCAGAAGCTTCCAGTCCCTTGGACCCATCTGATGTGGTTATTGAGAACCAAATATGTTTCCTCTGGAAGAGCAGTACATTCTCTGTGAACAGTTGAGCCATCTCTCCAGCCCCAAAAGCTCAGTTTTCTTTTTCTTTCTTTCTTTTTAACTTTATTGGATTTTTTTAAATTTATATTTCAAATGCTATCTCTTTCCTGGTTTCCTGTCCATAAACCCCCTATCCCATTCCTCCTATCCCTTCTTCTATGAGGATGTTGCCCCAACCATCCACCCACCCATTCCTGCTTCTCTGCCCTGATATTCCCTTACACTGGAGTTGGGAGGGAGCTCTATCCTTGGTAGGGCCAACGGCTTTCCCTCCCATTGGTACCCAACATGGCCATCCTCGGCTACATATGCAGCTGGAGCCATGGGTCTGTGCTTGTGTACTCTTAGGATGGTGGTTTAGTCCCTGGGATCTCTGTTTGGTTGGTATTGTTGTTGTTATGGGGTTGCAAACCCCTTCAGCTCCTTCAGTCCTTTCTCTAACTCCTCCAATGGGGTCCCCATTCTCAGCTCAATGGTTGGCTGCGAGCATTCACCTCTGTATTTGTTATGCTCTGGCAGATTCTCTCAGGAAGCATCCATTCAGGCTCCTATCAGCATGCACTTCTTGCCCTCAGCAATATTGTCTGGTTTTGGTGGCTGTATGTATATAGGTTGGATCCCCAGGTGGGGCAGGATCTGAATGGCTATTCCTTCAGTCTCTGCTCCAAACTTTGTCTCTGTATCTTCTTCTATGAATATTTTTGTTTCCCCTTCTAAGAAGGACTGAAGCATCCCCACTTTAGTTGTCCTTCTTGAGTTTCACATGTTCTGTGGATTGTGTCTTGGATAATCCGAGCTTTGGGGCTAATGATCATCTGTTGCCACAAGATGGCAGCACAGGTTCAGATTGTAGCCACTAGCCCTGTCTATCAAACAGTAACTAAGATCTGGAAACATTTGTGCTTTTATTTCCATTTTCAGGCCTTAAATAGTTTTATTCATTTCCTTAACCTGTTTGATTGGAACAGGAGAGATGAAATTGGGGGAGGATATAGGGAGAGAGTACTGGGAGAAACAACTGAATTGGGAGGAGGCAATTTCCTGGGGAAACCTAGGACAGTGGAGACTCCCAGGAATCTATGAGGGTGGCCCAAGCTAGCAATAGGGGTTATGAAGCAGCCATCTCCTGTAAGCAGGCAAGACTTCCAATGGAGGGATTGAGGCACCAACACAGCCACACTTTGCTCTGTTTACAAAGATGCAGGGGTAAAATGTAGAGCAGAATTTAAGGAAAAGGTCAAACTTGAAACCCATGGCATGGAAAGGAGTCCATGTGGACACCGTTAATGATATTCTAACATACTTGTAGACAGGAGCCTAACATAACTGTCATCAGGGAAGCTTTATCCATCAACTAATGAAAACATATGCAAAGACCCACAGCCAAACATTGAAATAGGGCTTGGAAAATCCCTTGGAAGAAGGGGAGAAAGGATTGAAGGAGCCAGAAAAGTCAAGGACACAACAAAAAAAATCTACAGAATCAAATAAACTGGGCCCATAGGGGCTCACAGAGTGTGAATGGCTAACCAGAGAGCATGCATGGGAGTGACCTAGCCCTCTGTACACATGCAACAGTTATTCGGCTTGGTTTCATATGGGACTCCTAACATCAGGAGCAGGGGCTGTCATTGACTACATTGTCTACCTTTGGATCACTTTTCCCTTCTATCCTCAATAGAAGAAGATGCCTAGTCTTACTGCAATTTGATATGTCAAAGCTGGTTGATATCTGGGAGAGACCTCCTCTTTGCTGAATGGAGGGTGAAGGGGAGGGGGCGGAGGGCAAGAGGGAGAAACTGAGGAGAGAGGAAGGAGGGGAAACTGGATCAGGATGTAAAGTAAGATAATAATAATAACAACAATAATAATAATAATAATAATAATAGATCCAGAAATAGCCTAAATGGCTACCATTAGATGAGTGGATTGGAGGGATGTGATAACTATACACAAGAGAATGCCATTCAGCCTTTGAAAAAAGGATATTCTGTTATCTCCAATTTGTGTGCGTTTTGGTAAAAAAAAAAATCCTGCATGATCCCATTTATGTAGTCAAATGTAGTCAGTATTCTAATCTCAGAATTGTTAACTGAGATGTAAGGTAACATGTTCAAAAGTTTTAGGGATTAGGGTGGGACATCTTTAGAGCATATTTATTATGTAGCTAACCATACAATTAAATATTAATTGCCAATCTTCATTGAAGTAGAATTCGGATGACTGCTGTATTTGTTTTGCTTCTATCATTTTATATTTCCTGGATGCAGAAAACACTTGTGCGGGCACACATACCTACACACACACACACACACACACACACACACACACACACACATTAATATTTTTGAGGTAGGTTGGTAGGTTTCATGCAGTCCTGTAGCTCAGCTTGACCTCAGACTTGCTATGTAACTGAAGATGGTCTCCCCTCCTCCTGCTTCCTTTCCCCCAGTTGCTGGGATTTTTACCTGGTTTAGTAATATATTTGAATCTGCAAATATCAAAAAGCAAGGCTGTCTTCTAAACATTACTCATGCTTCCAACAGAGATACTTTTTTTGTTTATTTTATTGTGTTTATTTTGGCATTGCTTTCAGTAGAATGTTCATTCCTCATACTAGGATGAACCCGGAAATATCAGATAGAGGCTGACATTCGAAGTTTTTAATTGCAAATTACTATCTTATAGTTGTGTGTAGCAGAAAGTATATTCTGATAGAACCTTCAGTTTCATGTGGTAGGTAGCTGATGCAGATGACAGTGAATACAACTCAGAGGAAGTGTTGCTTTCTCGGTGTTGCTCAGTCTCCTGACCCCCAGGTTTCCATCCTTCTTGGCTGAAAGGAAACTGTAATGAATAGAACATATTTTTTAATTTTCCCTTAATTTGTTTCCAGGAGCTCCAAGACTGGCATAGCTCTGGTGTTTCTGTATATGTGACCTTCCGAGGAGTCGTCCTGACATAGCTATGATATTCACAACACCAACAGTAATGTTTAGGCAAGGAAACTCCTTGGGGCTCCGGCTATCTCTTCTCTGCCCTCAGGTGACCAGCCCAGGCTTGTGGTCCATTACAGACACTGTCCAAGTAGTTTTTACTTTGGGAGAGGGACCAGCAGAGTTGACATTGATGCAACATTGTAGATGTTAGAAGGATTTCAGTCAGGGATGAAAATTCTTTTAAATGTTGACAACATGCCTACACTGCAAGAGTTCAGGGATGGCTTTGATAATGAGGCTGGTCCTGAGTGAATATTCCATTAAGACTTCAAAGGAAATGCAAAGAAACAAAACAGAAGTTGATGCATCAGCGAGTGTGGGACAGCACGTGTGGGGGCCACACAGAAGCTTCTTGTCAGTGCTTGCCCTCAGTACATCCCTTTAGAAGTAGCAGGTGTACAGTTGTATGGGCATTTGCAGCAGAACTATCTGTCATCAGATGTGAAGTTGAATGTCCCTCAGCCCTGCTCTACCTTCTCTGTGACTGTGAAAGCTTGGGGTACCTTGATCTAGAGCCACAGAACTGCTTTCTGTTGAGGGGCAGCTGTTGTCAGTTTTCCTGGGCCTCTTTCTGGTCCTTCTGAGACTGGCGGCTCTGGGTCTACTCTCCGAATAGGGCACTATTTCAGCATCTATCTCCTACCCTATCATCTCTACATCACCTCCTGGACCCTACAGATGAGTTCATCAGGACCAGGACTAAAGTGCTGCAGTTACAACCATGCATGGTATTATACCTGGTTTAACATCTCGATAGAAGTAAATGGCAACTATTTCTTTCAATTATTTTTCTTGACTATTTTATGTATTTACACTTCAAATATTATCCCCTTTCCCCCCCTCCTACACCCCCTTCTCCTTCTCCCTGCTCCTATGAGATACTCCAACTCCCACCCACCCATTCCCACTCAAAGCCCTGGCATTCCCCTACACTGGGGAAAGGAGCCTTCACAGGACCAAGGGCTTCTCCTCCTATTGATGCTGAACAATGCCTTCCTCTGCCACATATGCTGCTGGAGCCATGGGTCCCTCCATGTGTACATTGGTTAGTGGTTTAGTCCCTGGGAGCTCTGGTGGGATTTGTTTGTTTGGTATTGTTATGTTATCTATGGTGTTGCAAACCCCTTTAGCTGCTTCAGTCTTTTCTCTAACTCCTCTATTGGAGTCCCCTTGTTCACTCCAACAGTTAGCTGCAAGCATCCTCAACTATATCAGTAGGACTCTGGCAGAACCTCTCAGGAGACACCCATATCTGGCTCCTGCCAGCAAGCACTTCTTGGCCTCAGCAATAGTAACTGGGTTAGTGGCTGCATATGTGATGGATCCCCATATGTGGCAGTCTCTAGATGATCTTTTCTTCAGTCCCTGCTCCACTCTTTGTCCCTGCATTTCCTCCTGTGAGTATTTTGTTCTTCCTTCTAAGAAGGTCTAAAGCATCCACATTTTGGTGTTCTTTCTTCTTGGACTTCATATGTTCTGTGAAAATTTTCTTAGGCATTCCAAGCTTTTGGGCTAATATCCTTTTATTAGTGAATGCATACTATGTTTGTTCTTTTGTAACTGGGTTACCTCACTCAGGATGATATTTTCAGTTCCATCCATTTGTCTAACAATTTCATGTAGTCATTGTTTTTAATAGCTGAGTAATACTTCGTTGTGTAAATGTACCACATTTTCTTTATCCATTCCTCTGTTGAAGGACATCTGGACTTCTTTCATCTTCTGGCTATTATAAATGAGGCTGCTATGAACACAAGGAAGCTGTGCCCTTGTTATATGTTGGAGCATCTTTTGTGTATATGTCCAGGAGTGGTATAGCTGGGTCCTCAGGTAGTACTATGTCCAATTTTCTGAGGAACCTCCAGACTGATTTCCAGAGTGGTTGTACCAGCTTGCAATTCTACCAAAAATGGAGGAGTGTTCCTATTTCTCCACATCCTCGCCAGCATCTACTGTCACCTGAGTTTTTAATCTTATCGATTCTGACTGGTGTGAGGTGGTATCTCAGGGTTGTTTTGATTTGCATTTCCCTGATGACTAAGGTTGTTGAACATTTCTTAGGTACTTCTCTGACATTCGATATTCCTAAGCTGAGAATTGTTTGTTTTGCTCTGTACTCCAGATTCTCTGGAGTCTAATTTCTTGAGTTCTTTGTACATATTAGATATTAGCCCTCTATTGGATATAGAATTGGTAAAGACTTTTTCCCAATCTACGGGAAAACACTGTCCTATTGACAGTGTTCTTTGCCTTACAGAAGCCTTGCAATTTTATGAGGTCCCATTTGTCGGTCTTGATCTTAGAGCATACAAATGGCAGCTAATCTAAGTGAGCTAAAGTTGCTTAGTCAGGGAACTTGCAGTACTCTCAGGATCAGGATCTGGGGAAAACAGCTTTTATTTGGTGACCAGAATTTACTATTTGCATGCATGAAACTATTGAAGTCTAAATTAATTTTAAAAAGTGAAGAGACTAAATCTAGATTGTCACTTGACTTTGATATAGGTTGTAGTAGCTAGCTACCTGCCTCCTACAACAATGTATTTAACTGCTGTGTTTCTCTTTTGTCTTCCTGTTCTGATTCTTTGTATCTAATTATAAAAAGAAGCACAGCTAAGGTAGGCAAATAGACATTTGAGAAATGGAAGAAAAAAAAACCAAAGAAATACATTTAGGAAATGTACTAACTGGTGGTTTTAAATATGCTTGGCCCAGGGAGTAGCATGATTAGGAGGTGTAGCCTTGTTGGAGGAAGTATCACTGTTGGGGTGTCTTTGAGAGACCCTCCTCCTAGATGCCTGGAAATCAGTTTTCTGAGTGCCTTTGGATCAAGATGTAGAGTTCTCAGTGTCTTCTCCAGCACCATGACTCCCTGGATGCTGCTATGCTTCCTGCCATGATGATAATGGACTGAACCTCTGAACCTGTAAGTCAGCCTCAATAAAATGTCCCTTAAAGAGTTACCTTGGTAGTGGTGTCTCTTCACAGCAATGGGAACAGTAACTAAGACAGAAGCTGATACCAGGTACAGGGGTATTGCTATGGTAGGCCTGACTATGTTTTTGTTTGGAAGAATGTGGATTTGGAAAACAGTGAAATCTTTAAATGGTGCTTAATAGACCATCCTAGTAGGAATATGGAAGATATTGATGCTGATGGTGATTGAACTACGGGGGTTTTAATTATGGGGGTTTGAACTAGAGGTTTTAGAGGACAAGAATTTTAGCATGTTGCCTAAAGTTTGTACTTGTGATATTTTGGTGAAAAATGTGACTGCTTTTTGCTCTTGTGTGAAGATTCTACCTATGGCTAAGGTAAAGAGGTTTCAATTAACTGCATTGAAAAATAAATTCTCAGAAAAATCTCAACATAGACTTTGCTCTCTGATTTACTCAAATGAAGATCACATTGATCCAGCATAGCAAGATTAGAAAGAAAAAGTACAAAATGTATGGTTCATCTATTAAAGGAGCACCAGGAAGTGCAATAGAACTAAATCCTGTGTTTGAGGAGATAGACAGATTAAGGCATTGGGGATCTCAGAGCAAGATCTGACCCAGGGAAGCTTATTGTTTGTGTTTTCAGTTGAACAAAGAATAATTATGTCATGTTAGCTCTTATTACCTGGTTATTGTTTTAATCTGGAATGAACTATGTGGAATGATGTCACAGGCGAGACAGGAATGAGATAGAATGAGGCCTGTCATTGGACGAGAATGAAGGTTGGGAGCGAGAAAAGTTTGAAGGAAGAGGAGGAGACAGGGACGTAAGAGAGGAGGAGAAGAGAGAGAAGCCGTGGCAGGACAATATGGAAGCTGACGTTAAGATTGCACACTGTACCTTTACAGGTTGTTATGAATGTTCTTAAGGGATGGATGTGTATTGGGCTTTGTACGTTTAGGTGGGCAATTACGTCTTATCACTTGGATCAAAGGATCTTGTGTTGTGTGCTCTTTCATATAGTGATTTAAGGGAGTGCGGGGCAGCTAGTCTGGGCTGCCACAGAGTTGGGATGTGTGTTTCTGGCATGGAAACCTGCCTTGGGAACTAGATAGGTAGAGAGATGGCTGCCAGGCTCAGAGAGAGGCCTTTGGCAGTGTGATATGGGATGGAGCAAAGCAGGTGAGACGCTTGCTGACTGAGACTTCAGATATCTAGCAGATACCTTTGGAGCACTAAGGTGCTGGACCTCGTGGGGGATAAAAGACAGCATTTTATTTTATTTTCTATTTTTTTAAAACAACAGAACTACAATCCAGAAATGGAAAGCACAACTGAGTTCCAGATCTTGAAGCTGGAAGATACAGGTTTTTGACTCAGATCTTGAGGAATATCGACCATGAAAAGCTTAGGCTCAGGCAAGAGGATATTTGTCTTTAAATCACAGGATATGACACAAGCAGATCTCTGAGTTGAAGGCTAGCCTAATACAGAGCTAGTATGGTGATACATGCTTTTAATCCCAGAATATAGCAGACAGAGCCACACAAATCTCTTGAGTTCAAGGTCAGTCTACAAAGCAAGTTCTAGTAGAGCCAAACACAGGGAGTGAAAAACCTTGGAAAACAGAAAGCTGCTGATAACTAATAGAACAAGGTGGCCATCTTCCAGCTGCAGTAAGCAGCAGAACTCAGCAGCTTTGGCCAGGTTGCTCTGGCTTTAGAGTCAAAAGTAGAAGGGACTACTCTGACAATTGATGCTGGTTAGCTGGAGCTAAGAAATTAGTGGTAATTAAGAAGAGACCATGATTATTGTTTTCATTTGGAGTTTTAATCTGGAATGAACTACAATCCAGGTGAAATCTTCCGGGAATTGGTATGTATGTATGTATGTATGTATGTATGTATGTATGTATGTATTTATTTTGGGAGCACGAGCCAAGAAACTATTTTCCAGGGATAGCCAAGGTTTCCAGAGATAGCTCATGTTGTAGCTGGTCATAATTTTAGCATAATAGGTTTGTGTGTCAAGAGGTACATTTAATGTCAGTTTTCTACAAATAGTAATCACCTGAGTTGCAGCCTGAGTCGTAGTGAATTGTCCTGACTGATGTAATTGATCAGATTACATCCCTGTTTCTGATTACCTGATTAAACAGCATCTTCTAGTTGAAATACAGATAAAAGCAACCTGGTCAAATGAAGATTAGTCAGTCGCCTTTGTCTCTGTCATGTGGTTTGGCTTTTTGCTGTCTAGTGAGATGATTTATGCTGCTGCTGCATTTGATACCAGAGCCAGCATTTCTAGGTTTCTCATACTGACTGAGGAACTGTGGTTTCAAGAACCTTTCATGTTTCCAGCTCTGGAATGTGGAACCACCCAGCCTCAAATACAACAGCAACTGCCAGGTTGTTGCCCTCTCCAGTGTGAGACAGCTACTTTGATGCTACTCCAACTGTGATGCACCCAGCCTCAAAGACATAATAATGCGAGGTCAGAAGCCTTCTAGATATGAGATAACTTTTATTACTATTTCAATATTACTTGACATAATAAATCCTTTAAAACACACACACACACACATACACACACACACACACCCACACACACACACACACACACACACACACATCTTATCAGTTTTGTTGCTCCAGAGTGCCTCAATATACTCTTCCCTTCCTTGGGACTCACTAGGAAGCATACATAGGTGAATGTACAAACTTTGTGTACATATGTACACATGTGTGCATATGAGGACTCACGGATGTGTTGGGTACAGGAATCCCATGTGTCACTAATACTGTGAAGACTCCCTTATAGCATCTCACAAGTCTTGGATCCTCCAAAGTTCTGCCCTTCTCTCTGTCAGTTCCCACATACTCAGCACTTTCATTTCACTCCTGACTAGCATGCAAATTCTTTCAAGCATCCGATCAGCGGTGTTACTCAAGATCTTCAAATGGCAGGTCAGGCGCATTTGATAGTTCCAGACACTTCACTGAGCCTGCAGAGGGCAACACACACACACACACACACACACACACACACACACACACAGCCCTACCCTAAAAGGAAGTTAAGCCACTTGGGCTGGCAATGCTATCTATAAGAATGATATATTCTAGGGGTTGGGGATTTAGCTCAGTGGTAGAGCGCTTGCCTAGCAAGTTTAAAGGCCCTGGGTTCGGGTCCCCAGCCCGAAAAAAAAAAAAAAAAAAAAAAAAAAAAGAATGATATATTCATAAATGTTCCAGTACCAGGCCCGCGAAACCTTCCCAATGGTTGGCTAGAGTAATCCAAGTGATTCATAACACAACATAGTTTGCCAATGTAGCCTTTGCTTGCACCTCAGGGGTTAAGGGTGGCATCTATTGCTGAGGATACCGAACACTTTGGACATAGAATTGAGATGACTTGGAGTTATATTTGACATGAAGGCCCCTTTTTTGCAGTCTAACTGCCATGGTTTCAGAAATATCATGCAAGCTGCTAAGGGAGGGAAGCAATTAAATAGTTCTAGCCAACAGCAACAACTATTAACTGTGACAACTATCAGCATGGCAAGGTATGTATACAGGTGTAAAAAGTGTAACTTACTTGTCAGTGGTGACCACTTGCTGTCTAATTGGATTTAAGGCCATCTAAACAAAGTAATCATTCATGCTGCTGGATGCCATGCACTTTACCAAAATATTTGCTATCTCCACTTTACTAGACCAGCTCTAGTCCTTGCCACATTCTAGATCTTATCCTTAAACCCACAGGTAAGTATATCTACCACACTTCATCAAAGAAAGCTCTCTCCTCCTTTTAATAGGAAGTGGAGATAAAGAAAGCCATGATTGAACACAATACACAGTTCAATGCCTATCATGGGGATCCCAGTTCCATATCACACATCTATATTGTGGCTCCTATATCTGTGGTGCAAGCAACATCACAGAAGAAAGAGTGGGAAGTAAGAACCAGGAAGTCTTTTGTGAAGCTGTCTCTTCTAAAACTGGTTACATAAACAAGACCAGGACAACAATATCAACGGATATGTTAATGCAAAAGAAGAAAGTTTTGTGGGGCTCCACCCCTAGACAAAGAACTACATGCAAGCAATGATTGCTGGCAGAATTGGCCCCTTTCAGGGATGATCCCTTTTACTGGTTGTACAATCCAGAATTGTTAGCCTTAAAATGATATACACACCACTGGGGGAAAAAAAAACAGTCAGACTCCACAGGTTGAATTTTTATGTATTTGTGAATATGCATACACAAATGCATACATATTTATGTAGGCAACAGTAATAAAGAAAATGAAGCTATCAATGAGAGTGGAGAAGCCTATGAAAGGTTTGAAAGGGGTGGTTAGGAGGGGCTGGAGTGAGAAATGGGAGGGGAGAGAGTGGTATTCTATTTCAATTAAAAACATTTAAACAATTGGAGAATAGAGAACAACAAACTGATGGTTCAGCCCTATTGCTGAAGAGATCACCTACACACCTCACTGAACAGGGAGAAGTTGAGCTGGTGTCTACCTACTGCCTTCATCCCTATTAGCCAGTGTTCATGGTACTAAGAGGTACTATGCACACTGCCAAAGGAGAAAGGCCAACATCAACCCAGATACAAACCCTTAGATCTACTATCGTAATCTCCCTGCATAGTACAATAGTGCAATCCTGACACTTGGGGACTTTCTTGTTGGATTTAAGGCCCAGTCCTTGAGATAAAATTCATGCCTGGCAGTGCTTAGGTGGTCAAAAATCTGGGATTAGTCAGGCCAGGGATCTAGGGGAAAACCAAATACAACTATTCTGCTAAAGGAATGCCAATAAAATGACTCCTTACAACATTTTGCTATAGATGTCTCCATCAAACCCTTCCCCTCAGGGCTCAGGGAACGATGAAGGAAATGAGTTGGAAAGATTGTAACAGCCAGTGGAGATGGAAGACACCAAGGAAGCAAGGCTTTCTAGACATAACAGGGCTGAAACATGAATTCACAGAGTTTGTGGAAGTATGTACAGGGCCTGAATAGGTCGACACAAACCACCATCCCTTAACCAGAAGCTAAAACCAACTGACAACCACTTGCAAAGTAAAATTAGCTTTCTCCCATGAGAGTTTCATGTGTACACAAACGACATTTTAGGGCACACCCTATACCCAGACGCAGATGACCAACACAAAACAAACTCAATGACATTTTTGAAGACTTTTTTGTTGTCATTTTTCATTTGTTCCATGATGCTTTATTTGAGCTTTTTATTCTTATCCTACAGATCTTTTGCTCATATATTTTTTCTGACTTTTCTATTTTTATTAAATTTCTGTGTGGGCAAATATGTGTGACTATCTGTATGGGTCTCTTGTAGTTTATCTTTGGGTCTTTTTTTTTCTGTTCATTTTACCCACCTCCCTTTTTGCTTGTTTAGTTTCTAGTGAGATAGATAAAGAAAGGGCATGGATTTGGCTGGTAGTGAGGAAGGGAGGATCTAGGAGGCATTGGGGAAAATAAGGATCAGAATATGCTATATAAAAATAGCAATTTTCAATAAAAATGAAGAAAATAGAGAACAGAGAACTAATTCTGTTTCCAAGAAAGAATGGCCCACTTCATTTTTTTCTCCAATATATCTTTTTAAGAATCTCTTTACATTTCTTCACATCCTGACTGCAGCCCCCTCCCTCTTGTTCTCCTAGTTCTTTCCTTAAGAATTCCCTCTTAGCCCCTCCCTTTTCCTCAGGGAAGGGGAAGACCCTCTTGAACACCAATCTACCCTGGGACATTCAGTCCCAGTAGGACTAAGCACCACTTCTTCCACTGAGGCCCAACCAAACAATAGAGTTAGGGAAAGACAAACCAATGACAGAAACAGAGTCACCTCTGCTCCACTTGTTGGGGGACCCACATGAAGACCATGCTGTACATTCGCTACAAATGTGTAGGAGAGTCTAGGTCCAACTCTTGCATGCTCTTTTGTTGGTGGGTCAGTTTCTGTGAGCCCCAATGGGCCCAGGTTAGTTGACTCTATAGATCTTCCTGTGGTGTTCTTAATTCCTCAGGCTTGCTCATTTCTATTCCATGCTCTTCTCCAAGGCTCTCCAAGCCCAAGATCCCCCTGGTGTTTGGCTGTGAGTCTCTGAGTCTATTTCCATCTGCTCCTGGATAAAGCCTCTCAGGAGACAGTTATGCTGGGAGGAAACTGTTGATACATTACTGTCCAATATAAATGATTTGTGAAGAAGTGCTTCTTTTTGAAGATATGAAGAAGTGTGTGTGTGTGTGTGTGTGTGTGTGTGTGTGTGTGTGTTAGTCTTTGTTCTAGAAGGAAGATGGTAGAGATGGGAAAGGGCAAACTTAGTATGCCTTAGTAACATTGGTTAATGTTTCAGGAGACCCACTTCTTCTTGGGTAATGGTTCTTTGCACAGAGGCTGCCAGAAATTGGGCAAGTCTTTTCCAAATTAATGATCACCTGAAAGGAAGCAGGAGGTAAACACCACCATAGCAGCAGCAGAGAATCTTACTCCTGAGTACCACACGGGGAAGTTCCTTTTCTTCCAGCCCACTTTCTCATCTGAAAGCTAAGAAACCTTCTCATTATCTTTCCTGATGGACATGACTTACAGATCACTATCTCCAGAGCTCAGCCCCAACTAGGTGGGCCTATCTGGAACTGTACCAAGGTTGCTCAGAGACAACTGACTCTAGCTCTGGATTCTTGTTTCTAAAAAGAACATGCACACACTGCAACAAATCTGAAAACAAGGAAAAAGTGTGGGGAGTGGCAAGAAATAAATAGGGTGAGACCACATAATTTAGTGCAGATCCTCATGAACATGTGATCTTAAATGTTTCAGAAAGCTGCAATCCAATGTGTGTTAGATGATTCATTCTGTTGAAGGATCCTGAGTTATTCTGCCCCATTTTAGCAACACTTTCTGCTTAAAAACTTCCTATATCAACAAGATTCCATTAAGAGCCAACCAGTCATTCAAAGGCTTTTAGGCAGAGAAAACTTAGCTACAACAATGTGGCTTAGAAGGACACACACACACACACACACACACACACACACACACACGCAGGCACACACACACACACTTTCTGTCTTTTTGACCTATTTTGATATGCATACCATTTGTCTTTTCATGTAGACATATTTACAAATTTCTCCATTTAACTGTATCTGGTAACTTTACAATCTGAGATTTTTTTCTGGGGCATTGTGTGTTAATTGATGGCATTTTGAGTCAGGACAATGCAGTGCTGCAGAGGGAGAGGGAGAGGAAGAGAGGGAGAGAGACAGGGAGAGGGTCAGGGAGAAGAAGAGGGGAAGGGAGAGGGGCAGGGAGAGGGACAGGGACAGGGAGAGGGAAAAAGGCGCTAAGTAAAGTCCTGGCTCAAGTCTGAGGGAACCATGCTGTAATTTAGGCCTTTATTTTCCTTATTTCCAGTAATTTTCCAGTGTGTCAGAGCACAAAGCCCAGGCTAGGTGAGAAGGCTCTAGTATGCTTGGAGTGCTTGCAGAGCCATAGAAAGGTTTTGGTATGCTCTGGGAAGGACGCTAAAATTTGCTCTTGCCTGCGGTCTCCTCCTCTGGAGAAGGTGAGGAGGGCAGTGTAGGTTGAGGCAGGTTCTTTTTGTGTCTGATAGGAGACAAGAAGAAAGGATTTGTGAGATGGTCATCCATTGCTAATAAACTGTCTTAATTGTAAGATTGTAAGGCTGGGAACTTAGATGTGTCATCGACTTTAGGTGCATGTGATGAAAGCATTATCACTGTTAACACACCATCTCTGATCTTTCAGGTCAAGTGAAGTTCATTTATAGTCACTGAACATATACTAGAGACTATACACCCAGTCCAGGACAGAGTAGGTGAAAATGGAGGTAGTTTCTGACATTTAGGTTGTGTGGAAATATAACATAAATTTGATCAGTTTGGGTAAAGGCTGGTGATGCATAAGCCATGAAAAAAAAGGAAAGCTAAGGAAACAGTGTCTGCAAGAATGTGGTAGAGGGGATTCAGTATTGTTTTAGTGCTTCCTATATCTAGACCTTTCCATTTAAATTCCTGCAGTCTTTAATTCTCATCCACCTTCATGGATGGATACTTTGACTGTTCCTTCTCCTTACCAAGGATCCAGAAGGAAACTCACGCAATCTCTTATAGTTAAGAATGTTAATCTTGTCACAAGGTGTGCCTCTATTAGTCTTATGCTCCTTGTTGGACAACTCAGATGGCTCTAATAGTGCCATACCAGCAATAGCCACCTGGTGATGGTAGAGGTACATTTGCTGTCCCAGAAGCGAGTGGAGCTGCTTACCTACTCTGCTTTAGCTTGAGCCTATTAATGCTATGCAAAGTGAAGCTGATGTTCTGTACAGACAGAGCATATGTATCTAATGTAGTAAAAATTTTCTAGTTTGAGATTTTAATGGAAGAAACATTAATAGATATAACCATGTGAATAAAATCTCTAGAAGTCTGCAACAATTGTGTCTTTGTAAAGCATTTCTTAGAGCGTTGCTGAAAAGATACACACACACACACACACACACACACACACACACGCGCGCGCGCGCACGCGCACGTGAACAAGCGCACGCGCGCACCCTCCACCAAAGCGAAGAACTTCATTTCTGAGAACAGAGACCACAATTCTGTTCTCAGAAATGCAAGGCATGACCTTGCGTAGACTTGCAGGATGTGTTTTATGTTCATCCAAGCCTGCAGCCCTAACTCCTCACCTCCCTTATGTGGTCAGTTTTTGTTAGGAAAAAGGGCAGGTGCTTGCCAAAGAGGTGCAGCTTGGAACTTGGCATCAGTACCTCAGCCTCCAAGGATGAGAGGACAAAGAGTTCTCTCTGGTTTGAGCAGGATCTTCATCTCACCCGCGCTTGGCTCCTGCTTTCTTCCAGACTCATTCTGAGGATTTTCTACTCATGGCCTTCTTTCTGTCAGGCCCCCTTTTCCCCCTCTGTAACTTTCCTATATTCCCTGTAAGAGAGCAGAGACGTGACCATGTGACTACTCAGGGATAGTCTTTTTTCTTTTTCTTTTTTTTTTTTTTCTTTTCCTTCCAGACTCAGGAGAATAACATAAGTCATAATAAATTCTGTGCTTAGAGGACAGGCACGTTTTGTTACATTTTGTGAGAGTATAAAGAAGTAAACAGATACAGAAGATCTTGTTGCTTTCATCAAAGATGTGATATTGTGGTGCGAAGAACTCTGGAAAAAGACATTTTCTCCTTAATTTTACTCTCCTACATATTCTTTTCTGGAAACTTCAAAATTGTCCAACTTCGAGGAGGCAGAGCAGATTCTGTGTTCTTTTAGTGGCTTCAGATAACCACAGGGAGGCAGTGTAGTTGAGGAAGCTGCAACTGGAAATACTGAACATTTTGGACCACAGGTCCTTTTAATCTTGGGCTTAGTCTACACAGAAATCCAAGGGGTTTCCCCTGCATTTCCTGATGACTCCCCAGGCCTTGAGAGTACTCGTCATAATCTTCCTTTACCCGAAATTCCAGTTTGACGTGTTTTTGGCTCTTTACATTTACTTTTCCCTTGAGATCATTGTGCGTGTGCAGGTGATGGGTGGAGCAGAAGGTGCTAAGATGACTGACTTTTCCTCATGTGGAGTTGGATCTTTCGGTGGGTTTTCTGGCTATGAACAAATAAGAAGAAAGAAGTGTCTGAGCAGGACTTCTACAATTGCAGCTTTTCCTTGGGCCTATAAGGCTGCTCCATATTCTGAGTACCTGCCCGTCACACCGCACACAGCATTTTTAGCACTGATATAGGTCGGAGTCCAATGAAGTTAGGATCCTTTATCCAGAGAGCATTGAGAACCTCAACTAAGAGGTCAGATTTGACAGTGGGGGAGAATGTGATGGCTGAGACCTTGTGGGGGCTCAAGAAAAGCTCATCATTTAAAAAGAGACAGCTTTGACTCGCAGAGTGGAGGAACAATGAGGAAGGCCGGCACTGATTAGCAAACTAATGCTTGGCCACCGGGAGGGTGAATTAAGAAGGCTCCCAGCAGGAATAGGTGTGTGAATCTTTTGGGATCCCTCGTGATCTCCAGGCCCAAGTTAATGCCTCCACCTGCTTCACAGCGTTGTGCCCTTGACTTCAGTCCGCAAACTGGCAGTGTCCCCTCTACCTTCTTCAGGACCGTTTGGCGGAAAGGACCTTTCATCCTGCGCACCTAAGCAGGAAGAGGAGAGTCTTCTCTTTGACCACTGATTTTTTTCTTGGTCCTACAGGTCTTTTTCATCCTTAAGGTCCTTTTTGCTTTCCTCTGTGCATGCAGTCATGGATGTCATCCCTTCCTACTTAGTAGAATACCCTGAGGAAATTTGACTTAAGCAGGTAAAGGAGCAGATCAAATAGACCATAAATACTCAAGGAATCTAAGCTCAAATTTTAGCAAAGACTAATTTTATAAAAAAAATTTCAATATGGATTGTTATCTTAAAAACAATGTAAATTTGAGAGACACTCCAATTTAGAAGAGAGGCAAAGTGTCAGAGAAACACAGGGAGGCTCCAAGTGCCACTTCCCTGTGTGTCCTAGCACGCAAAAAAAGAAAAGAAAAAAAAAAAGCAAAACAAAAACAAAAACAGAGAAATTACCTGAAGTGTCACCAGTCAATGTGCCCCACAAACTCAAACTGCTGATACACTGAGAATGGATTCTGGAGGGGTGTGAGATGGTGTGAGCTAAGAAAGAATGTAATGTAACACAGCCTCACTAAAGGAAGAACCATGAACATTCTTTCACTGCAATCACCCAAGCGTGTTGTGAAATTTTACTTTTTTTTTGATATTCCTTAAAATGGTTTGTGCAGGTGATTCTAACCCTTCCTGAGTTAGCAGTGAGCAAGCTGGCAGAAAGTACACGATGAAGTGGGGAAAAGGGATTAAAAGTCCCGGAAATGAAATTACCTTCAACCTTGAACACCCAGCAATCCATCCTGTCCAGGAGACACAGGTTTTTACTGCTTGCCCTATACCCAATGGCATATGGGGGTTTGAGAGTCACAGCAGCCTCCTTTAGGTCCATGGGTTGTATTTCCCCATTTGTTGCTTTTTTACTACAAAACCTGAGAAATGCTAGTCCTTCATCAGTGACCAAACTAGAATTTTCCATGCAGAGAGCAAACTTGACATCTTTGTTCAGAGAAACTGGACTGTGGAAACCTCAGGAAATATCCGATATTTCCCAGTCTGTCTGAGACTAGGGCAAACGGGCTCAGGCTAATGCTAATCCCAATGATGAGAGGGAAAATACCATTGATCCAAATTACCACATCCAAATTAATTAAAACAAGCAATTAATTAAAGTGAGCTTTTTATTTATGTACCTGAACTGTCTCCCTCCAAGGTAGGGTTCCAGAGGTATGCATTAGAATTAAGGAAGACAACACTTTTAGAGTTCATGGATAAGGAAGTAGGGGATTTGGTGGGCAAAATAGTCTGGTTACTGGAGCAGAACATAAGCATAAGACGTTAGGCCTAATGACCTCCTGAAACAAAGACATGATTGCAAGGTGGGCAGGCATAACAACTGGTAGTCATAACAAGGTCACCATAACAACTCTTTTGAAACAAAGGTAGGATTGCAAGATGGTTATAAAGAACGTTTGAAACAAGGGCATAATTGCCATTCCTGGAAGAGGAAGTAGAGAACCATTTGTAGTTATGATGGGGTATAACGCAATCCTTGAGAAACAGAGGTTTAATCACGAACACAAATGAACCTAGTTTGCTTTACCGTAAGATGGTTTTTAAGCCCAAGATCACAGTAAATTGGTGTTGGGATTTCTTCTAGGCTCCAACCCACAGTTACCTGGCAACAGCCAAGTATGCCTGATTCACTATAAAAGGGGCTGCTTGCCCCCTCCTCACTCTCTCGATTTTCTTAATTCCTTCCTCTCTGTTCCTTCTCTCAGCATTCCTGTCTCCCCTCTCTTTCCATAAGCTCATGGTTGACCTCTACCCCCTCCCTCTCGCTCTGCCTTTCTCTCTCTCTACTTCCTCAACACCCCCCCCCCATGCCCTAAATAAACTATACTATACTGTGGCTGGTACCTCAGGGGGAAATGATGCCTCAGCATGGGCCTGCAGAGGCACCCTCTACCCCCACACCATACCAAACATATTCTTTCATCCTTTTTCTTTTTATAAAACACAACAACTTGCAGTTATTCAAGGAGCAGGTTTCCTGCTGAAGAGATGGGCAGTTGGCTTTCCTAATCAGATTTTTTGATGGATGGAATACAGAAGCTTGCATATTTTTATCCCCGATCAGCCTGGTAGATGAATGCAAAGAGTTTGACATGATAAAGACCGAATAGATCAATAGATAGGAATGATAAAATATCTACTACTGTGGTGATTGAACATGCTAGACCCAGAGAGGGGCACTATTAGAAGATGTGGCCTTGTTGAAGGAAGCATGTCAGTGTGGGGGTGGGCTTTGAGAGAGAGAGAGAGAGAGAGAGAGAGAGAGAGAGAGAGAGAGAGAGAGAGAGAGACCTTCCTCCCAGCTTCCTGGAAGTCAGTCTTCTAGTGGCTTTCAGTTGAAGATGTAGATCTCTCAGCAACTCCTGCACATGTCTGCCTGGACACTGCCATGCTTCTACCTTGATGATGATGGACTGAACCTCTGAACATAAGCCAGCCCCAATTAAATGTTATCCTTATAAGAGTTGCCTTGGTCATGGTGTCTCTTCACACCAATGGAAACCCTAAGTAAGAAAACTACTAAAAGGATATTAGAAATTTATTGACATTGTTTTTGTTGAGAAACCCCAGAAGGTTGGACTTTCTTCCCACTCTAAACTGAGTGGGCTATACCAAAAAGGAAGATGAGTGTCATTAAGATGAGTATCAGTGGGAGATGGATTGGATAAAAATGACTGAAATTCACTTTATAAATGTATAAAACTCAATAAAAATGGAGAAAATTCATGATTTGGTTTGTAGCCTGAGTACCTAACATACAAAGGGAGAAGTTGTTATATATATTAACAGTGGAGATAGTATAAATGACATCATTACTCAAAAGGATAATGAGCAGCTATACGCAACTTCATAAAAATAAATTCTACAACTGATGAGAGTACAAATTCCTTGAAAATACAATTAGCAAAAATGAACACGGAAAGAAATACAAACCTGAGATGTTTGTTTGCTATTTCCACTGACAATATTCCCTCATGGTCAAATACTAATTTACCTGTTTCGATGAAGGCAAACACGATTAAAGTATGGTTTGAAGGAAGGGAGAAAATCCTGGATAATTTGGGTTGGTCTGAGTCAAGCAGTTAACAGACTTTCAGAGCAGAGTGAAGCATGTGAATTGCAGCTTTAGCCACACAGTCTAGCCTGCTCTCCTGCTCTCTTGCCTTGTTGATTTCAGATGTCCCCACCCTGCCCTCAAATCCCATAAATCATGCCCTTGCAGTAAATCAGTACATTCCCTACTGATTCTATTCTGCTCTTGAACCCTCAGCTGAGATAATCCCTACAACTATTAGCAGTATTTAGTTCATAGTTCAAAGCTTCTCCACATGGAAAGACCAGGTGCAAATGGTTTAATTGGTGGATCATATCAAACATTAAAGAAATAATTTTAGTGACAAAAACTCTGTTCTGGAAAACAGAGGGACTGGGGTTACTAACAGAGAATTAGAAGAAGTTGGAGCAAGAGGGAAACTTAAAGCTGCAATCACAGATGAAAGTCTGGAAAAGTAAAAAAACCCACCATGGGTCACATAGCCAACTTGTGATTCTCTGGCAGCATGGATCTCCTCTTGTCCTGTCTATATCCTATAAAGCCATACATATTTACAGAGGGTACCAGACATCTCAACAACTGTTAGATAGTGAGGGTGTCTAGTGCTGAGTAATTCTTGGGAATACATCTAGCAAGAACAGCAGGGTTAAAGCAAATCTTAGTGATTTTAAAAATATGTGTGTGTATGTATGTGTGTGTGTGTATACATATATGTGTGTGAATAATGTATATGTGTATGAGTATACACATGAGTGTGTGTGTGAATGTGTGAGTGTGAATGTGTGAGTGTGTGTGTGTGTGAAAAGTGTGTATGTGTATGTATATGTGTCTATGTATGTAAGAATGTGTACTCCAGTACACACATGTGGTCAACCTTAGGTTTTAGTTTGTCAGGAGCCATTTCCATCAATTTTGAGATAGGATCTCTTACCAGTACCTAGAACTCAACTGACTAGGCTGGCAAACAAAAGAACCCTGGGAAATTTACTGTTTTTACTTACCTAGCACTGGGATTATAAACATGTGCCACCACAATCAGCTTTGTAGATGAATGCTGGAGCTCCAACTCATGTCCTCATGCTTGTACTATAAGAACATTATTGACGACCATCTCCTCAACTCTCTCCATAGTTATTTAAATGATTATGTGTTCTCAGAAGAACATAAAATATTAGAAATTGACTTATTCTGGAAAAATCGAAAGTCACAATAAATAATGCATAGAGTTAGAACAAAGAGATCTCTTGACTGAGGGAGCACCAGACAGGAAGTTTGGGCATGGCACAGAGGGGGAACCTGGTATACAGAGGGCAGAATGCACAGTCTTTTGTGTAGAGTCTGAAGAAAAGGCACTGCAAGGGCTGGGTGGGGATAGACAACACCAGTCATCATTTCTCCAAACATAATAGGAACTTTTTTCTTTTCATTAAACTATTATAGATAGATAGGTAGATAGATAGATAGATAGATAGATAGATAGATAGATAGATAGATAGATAGAGATATATAGATAGATAGATATCGTCTGACAGAGTAGTCCAGGCTGACCTCAGAATTGTAATCCTTCTGCCTCAGTTCTTAAAAGGTAGTATTACAGGCACAGGTCAGTATGCTTACTAATGTGAAGGGCATTCAAGGAAATAGAACATCTGTAAAAGATCTTTCTAGCTGCTTTGAGTGACTTATAGGCATTGAGAACCAGTCTTCTTCAGGATCAAGATCTTTTCCTGCCCTCCGTCATAGATAGATTATCCTACCCCAAGTAGTCAGCCAAAATACATATACATCTGAGCAACAACTAAATGGACTCAATATGTTGTGTTTATACACACACACGCATGCGCGCGCGCGCACACACACATACACACACACACACACACACACACACACACACGTATGTACAACTCCCACCACACACTTTTAAATAAGAAAACAAGAAAAAGTCATGAATTTGAGTGGTAATGGGGGACATGGGAAAGGTTAATATGGCAAGAAAGGAGAGTGGAAATGATGCGAATATAGTACTCATGTAACATTCTCAAAAGTAAAATAAATGTAAAAATTAAGAAGCTTTCTCTTTTTTTTTTTTTGAGTCCTGCTGTGTAGCTGTGGCTTGCTTAGAATTTTCTATATAGATGAGGCTGACATAAAACTCAAATAGATCTGCCCACCTGTCCCTCCCAAGTGTTGAGACTAAAGGCAGTGTGCCACCAAAACCAGCCTTTTAGAATCAGTCCAGATGAGCAATGATGGTGCCTAATGAGAGCAGCACACATGGAATGAAAAACAGTGGAAGTTGAAAGAGAGAGAAAGTTTTGGAGTTGTTTGCTTCATGGTGTTAACTTTGATAATTTTAATAATTCCCTGGGTCTGATACTCACAGAAACATCCTTGCAGTCAAAGTCAGGGCACGCTTAATAAGTGTAGTTAGAGCTTCCAGACCCTAGAGTGCAGCTTGCTGCATGAGCTGGATATCACTCCTCCTCTCTCTCCTCCTCTTGCCCCTTTTCTTCCTCCTCCTCCTCCTTCTCCTTCTTCCCCTCCTTCTTTTAATCTTTTTTGCTTCAATTTTCTTGGCTTTAAAATCTGTGATAAATTCTGTTGCCAGAATGTATTTAATTTTTTCCCTGTATTTCCAGTGTCCTTTGAACATTCACCACATACAGACTATCTTAAAGACTTCTGTATCCCAGAGTAAAACCCAGAAAACAAGTCTCACACCACCCACTAGAGCTATGACAAAGTCACTTGATTCAGTTCTCTCTTTCAGAAAGGAATTATTGTGAGAGTTTTCCAAAAGGGTCTGTCTTCCTGGCAAGGTAGTTGCTCTGTTTTGCTGCCAGCTGGAGGTGAGAAAGCGTACTCTAGACAAAAATACCAATTTGATGGAGCAAGAATGCTGGCAGCAGCTTTTTTATTGGGCCACTTCTGTGGTGTGGTTATGGACAGTGTTCCCTGATGCTTAACCTCATACTTTGTTCTTCAGGCTTGCTGAAAGTTCCATAATCCCCTCAAAGACTTTGGACAAACCCATTTCTTTAACAATCTGAGTGAACTTCCAAGTGATCCAACATTAGCTGTTATGGAACAGACTTGGGTTGTAATTCACTGGACCTGTGAATCGGCAGAGTGAGGGGGACAATGAGAACAGATTAAAGCCTTTGTTCAGCTTGACTTTTACATAAGGTGCAAGAAACATTCACCATCAAATGGAAGGCATGTACAACTTTTTACTGTTCTGAAGGATCCATTTAACTGAAGTTGATTTCTGAGTTCATCTGCAAAAATTTATATTTAACAATTAGAAATGTTGCCTCTGGCCTACTGAGTACACCTTTCCTGAATCTTTCTTCTAGAATGAGGAACAAACCATCTTAAATCTCCCAAGAGATGCATGAATGAGTGCATCATTCTAACACTGGGCATGGCCATTGGGGATGCAAAACTTGGGGAGCTTGACTATGCTTATCGCAAGCCAGGATAAGCAGCCACCAAATGCTGGGCTTCAGGGAAGTACTGAGACACCTCTCCAGGTGTGGAAAAAAAATCCCTGAGATGGTGGAGACCTCAGGGTGTCTAGGTACCTCAGTAGCATGGAGAACTCTGTTTTGGCATGCTTGACTGATTTAGGGAATGTGGCATGCACATATTCTAGGCCAGGGATCTGGCAGGGTCTCAGATCCTTTCTACCTTACCTAGTTTCTTGGTATGGTCCATTGTCCCACAACCATTGGGGGAGAAAACAAGGAAAATTGATTCCTAAAGATAAGAAGAGGTTTCAGTCTAGCCAACCCAGTCCTAGGAAGGCTTTGAAACATTTCTGAGCATGTGATTTCAATGTTGGTATACCATAATGCCCATTGAGTCAAGGTGATAGCTGTCTTCTGAGTGCCACTTCAAAGATCTGTTTGATAAGAATTTCTGTCTTACCCAAAGACTCAATAACAATACCAATCAACCAGAACTCCCAGGGACTAAACCACCATCCAAAGAGTACACATAGATAGACTCATGGTTCCAGCTGCATATGTAGCAGAGGATGGCCTTGTTGGGCACCAATGGTAGGAGAAGCCCTTGGTCCTACCAAGGCTGGATCCCCCAGTGTAGAGGAATGTCGGCGAGGAGGGAAGGTTGGGGAGGGGAACACCCTTATACAAGAAGGGAAAGGGGATGGGATGGGAGCTTATGGATGGAAAACCAGGAAAGGGAATAACATTTGAAATGTAAATTAAAAATATCCAATAAAAAGTAATAAAATGTAAAGAAAAAGCATTTCTGTCTTGTATCAAGATGAAATCTGCCTTCTTTAACTTCTATACATACTCCCTAATTCAATATGGGCTCTTTATAAAGATTTGTTGCCAAGGACTGGCCTCAATTATTTAGGGGTCTCCACAGTGGGAGGATTGGATAGTCATGAAATCAGAGTCTCAGCCACTACCCAAAAGACTATACATGAACTGACCCTGGGCTCCAACTGCATAGGTAGCAATAAATTGCCTAGTAAGGGCACCAGTGGAAGGGGAAGCCCTTGGTCCTGCCAAGGCTGGACCCCCAGTGAACACGATTTTTGGGGGAAGGGTAGTAATGGGGTGGTGAGGATTGGGAGGGAAACACCCATATAGAATGGGAGGGGAAGGGGTTAGGGAGATGTTGGCATGGAAACCCAGAAAGGGAATAACATTTGAAATGTAAATAAGAAATACCCAAGTTAATAAAGATGGGGAAAAAAGAATACAGGTGCAAACTGATAGGTGACTGTTATTCTGGAGCTAAACTTGGAAACAGCTTTCAGTCTTTTTCACCAAGTTTATCTCAATCTTCTCTTTGTTACACACTTCCTTGTTATACAATAATACATAATCAAAAGCCTTTTCATTACTTTCCTCAAATGTATTATTTTTCTGGAAAATTCACCAGAAAGCACTATGCACATATAAAATCACAGTTCAGTGCTGCAAAAGCAAGTTATACATTAAGGTATAATTCTCAGAAAAACCTCCAAATCACAAATCATCCAGGTGTAAATAAGGGTTTACAGAATTAGCATGAGAACAGAAAGGTGCTAAACAGGTCAAGGTAATGTTAATATTTTTAGCTTGTCTAAATTTTGGAATTTCTTCCTCTGGTTTATTGACCTCATCCAAATATCTATTTCTATAGTGCTTTTCAAACTTTCCATATGCAATATGAATTCCCCTTGCAACTTCTCCCAGGGTTACTTCCCAAACCCAAATTTGATCTTAGAAATTGTACCCTAGTTTCCTTAGCCAGGTAATTCCAGGGGCTCAATGCAGTATGTCTCAATCTTTCCAGCAAAGTCCGTTCACTAATACAGTGGCCCCCACACAGGGTACAATCTCTTCTACCCATCTATCTATCTATCTATCTATCTATCTATCTATCTATCTATCTATCTATCTATCTATCATCTATCTATCTATCTATCTATCTATCTATCTATCTATCTATCTATCTATCTTCCAGTTTTCCCCAATAATATTTCTAGATCAAACTTTCTATTATTAGAGATTTTACCTTGTGGGGGCTCTTACCATTGCTCACTGATCCAGTAGAGCCAGTATTTCTTCCACTATCTTGTCTCTTGTATTTTCCATGGACATACCTGTCCTTAGTTACCAAGGTCTAGTGTTCCTTTTCGTTGGGATCATCAGTTCTCTCAACAATGAAAGCTTGAGGGTTCTCAAAATAATTTCCTGGTAGGAGTTAATCATCATGAGTTGACTAAAACTCCCAGAGAACAATTAAGGCAATTAGCCTCCATATCCAGAACCCTTTGCCTGGATATGCCTGGGTTGACTGGCTGAATGGCCAGGGCAAGAGCAGTTTGTTCCTAATGGACATCAGAGCCATTTCCTTCTCTTGTAATGCCCTCAATCTGTTTCCCAGAATTTTTTATCAGTGTTGTGTTTGAGGAAATATGGTTTAGAAAAAGGCAAAACAGACAAACATCCAAGAAAGAGAGATGCCTTATTCAGGTTGACAGTGCTCCTACAGCCAAAACTGTGTCATACAGCCATGTTCCCTAGCATGTTGCACCTGACAGGCTGTAAAACCTCCTGCAAGGTTTTTAGGCATCTCTTTCTCCTCAAAATTGTTTTTCCTCCAGTGTAAGCAACACTGTTTCCTCTACACATACCTCCTCTATGGAGATAGTATTGACATTGTTGGCCAGTTATATATATTTGCAACATATATAACTTCAGAAAAGTTGGGTAAGCACAGAGATATTGCAGCTATTTAAAAGGCAATATGATCCCAGCCTGATTGACTTAGTTCATATTATTATTCTACCCCTTCTAATTGTTCAAGAATCCTTTAATATCTTTACTAGGCTGCAAGTTATTCAAATGATCTCTCCCTTGCATTTGTGAATGTGAAAATATTTAACCCAGGTAAAGATCTGGAATATGTCAAGATTTGTGCTCTGTCCCATTTTGCTGTCAGTAGGTGTTGTCCAGATATTTATCTAAGCTGTCTATAGCTTCCTTAGTTAGCTGTGCCATCTATGAAATCGATTCAGTAATTGTCCTTATCTTATCCTGGGCCAGGACATGGTACTTACTTCCTAAGTAGTCCCTAGATGTTGCCTTCCATGAGTGTGCACTTCAGTAAGAAAGTCAGACATGAGTTCTTGAGAGGATGGGGTTGAAATTATTTGAAATACAATGCGGAAGATTGTATTGGGAGAAAAATTCTGGGATATGGGTGGATAAAACTCTGAAATGTATAGACATCAGAGTTCTATTTTGTGTTTTGTAGAGATAGGGCTAAATGTGTGAGGAAATAAATACATGGGAAGAGAGAGTAATGGTGTAAAGACAGATAGTTTGGCATTGTGACAGTAAAGATGATCGAAGCTTATTTGACATTTATTCATGGAGATATTGGGGTATATGTCACATACTCTTCAACCTAGAGGTTTCTCTGAACCCTCATATTATAGCATAAGTGATACAAGGCTGGTTTTTACTTTTTATTGGCATCCCAGGCTGCTCTGTAAGACATATGTCCACAGTGTTAGAGAGTGTCTTACTTCCTGGAGAAGAGGGGAAGCATGGCTCGGTTCAGTATCCCAGCTGTTTGTCAAGGTAATTGACACATAAACGAATCCATTTTGAATCTTTCCTATAAGGCAGCAGCCAGGTGAATAGCATGGAACGATTCATAATATCCATAACAAAGTTGCTCAGTCAATGTTCATCTGAATCTTTGGCCCATAACATTTGAAGATAAACAAATATTTATTTTCCAGAAAAATAAATTTCCCAAGTTTCCTTTGAATAAATTATTTTTCCAGTTATTTGGAGTTGCCAGTGACTTAATGGTTTGCTGCAGTTGCAAAAAAGCTGCCTTAGTCCATAGCTTGTCTTAGGAGGATATAGTATAATCAGTGCCTGCTCGGGAGATGCACAAAATGCTAGGGCTATCTAGACCTACTGTGTGATGAGAACAACTATTGCCTCCATTAGTTAGGTAATGAAAACAAGGACAGGATATTGAGGTGACATACTTTAGGGAGCAGAACTGAGAATGAATTCCCTGACACAGAAGCCAGAGCTCTTGATTATTGCACGCTGTCTAGGCTTCTGTACTGAGTGTCAATTCTTAGCCCCTCAAGGACTTTCAGGGAGGCTATCGGGAAAGGACACTTCTTAGGCCAATGAACAGCAAGGAGTACCTTTGCCTGACTTTGTCTGGGTCATTTTGAGTTCCAGTGTTCTGTTCTGCTCCCAGTTTTGGGAAAAGCATGTCTGACTCAAGAATAGTCCTTACAGCATGGTAGGTACTCCAGAAATTGTGCTATTTTGTTCAACTAATGTGGGCTAAGAGTTTCCTGTGTGTGTGCTATTGGTATAACCAAGAGGGCTAAATATGGATGCTTAATTCACAGGGCAGAAACTCCTAGTGTATACAAGAGCAATTTGTAAATAAGATGAAGAAGGGTTACACTTATCTTGTATTTCAGAACAGCGTTTTATAGCAGAAGCCTCTGGGAGGTATGATTGATTCCAATCAAAGAAAACATTTCTAAGTAATTTTGGCAGTTAGGCTATTACTTGTCTACAATGCTTGAAACTTCCCGTTTCTGGTGGACACCAAGGAAAGGCTGAAAGATTGCATCTCAGAAGATATTTTACAGTAGAGATCTATCGAAAAGGTACTTCTGATCCTGTGACTATTCTTAATAGAGTCTTAATATTTTTCTTGAATTGTTCTCTCTGTAGGTTAGCTTCCACACACCCACTCTTTCTAGTTGATACTAGAAAATTTTTCTCTTCCACCTCATTGTCCAAAAGATAGGCTCTGACAAAGCTTCTAGACAAAGCAGAACATGATAAAGCAGGAAGTCCCCGAAATGCTTTTCACAGTGAGTCTCAAGTCTTTAATCATATTCTTAGCTTAGCGTCATTATTTGAAGATTGTTCGTTGGAGTCTATAAAAATGTGGTATTTGAACTCTGGTCCAGGTGAAAGGAAACTTCCTGGTATAGAAAGAGCATAATATGATAAATTGGTAATCTGGATATTGAATAATCTAGCCCCACTTTCACAGCATCTCTGTCACTTAACACTAAACTCCCAAGATTCCTAGAGCTAAGCTTAGAATTGTGCTGTGTTGTTTTAATGGACTTTTTTGATGTATCTAAGTAATCTAATCTTCTAAAACCTCATGCTTGGGATGGAGAGACAGTTTAATGGTTAACAGTACTTTCTGCTCTTTTGTTTCCACAAGGAGCAGTTCATAAGTGTCTGTAACTTCAGTTCCAGGGGATCTGATGCTCTATTCTGACCTCTCTAGGCATCTGCTTGGACATGATAAACTTATACTCAAACAGGCACATGTACACATAAATTTTTCATACTCTGAAACAGGAAAACATACACATAATTCTTTTAAAAAGCTTAAAACTTCTACCTGTATTTGACAGCAAAAGATCTGTACAAGCTAGCCTAAATCCCAACATGGAAAGGAGAAGAGTGCAAGAAGTCCCAACCCTAGCTAAGGAGCTATTGACAATTCTTAGTTGATGGAAAAGGAGAGGCAACTTTTCTCTAAGATTATAGCTTCTCATAGGTAGACCAGACTCCAGTGGAAGGTTACAACTAAGAAATACATGGGCAACACAAATTGAACTTGATGTGTTTAAAACAAAAATAGACACAAAGTTGGGTAGGTAGGGATTTGAGGTGAGTCTGGGAGGAGTTGGAGGAAGGAAATGAATGTAATAAAAATACATTGTATAAAATTATCAGAGAAATAACTAGTTTACTAGTTAACCAGCTAGTTTACTAGAACTAGTTGGATAATTTGTACGTGTGTGACCACGTGTGTGTGTGTGTGTGTGACCACGTGTGTGTGTGTGTGTGTGTGTGTGTGTGTGTGCGTGTGTGTGGTGTGAGGAGGGGCATAGAGTAGGAAGGAGATGAGGGGGCAGAGAAAGAAAGAGATAACGAGTAAAAATTGGGGAGTCCATTCTTTCCTTCTGCCATGAAGGTATCAGGGATTGAACTTGGATCACCCATTTGGGTTACCCATTGAAACATCTCTCTATCCAGAGAAAGGATTCTTGATCCATCCATCTACCTTCTTCTGACTGGATGGGAGCTTGGCCTCAGAGCAAAGAAAACTCTACCTACTTGGCAAAAGTACTACAATCATTGTGTTTCCTTTTGCTTCCTGTTTAGAGGACTAACTGGTAAAATGGGGACCTTGGTATTATATCTTGATGGTTCTAAGTGTAAGCATGTCAAATGCTCAGGGTATTTCACATTTCATGTTTCCTGGCTCCCTCTAAGTTCTGAAATGGCTTATTTAACTTTTCTTATGTGGAAATCTCCAGTATTGCAGGTACTTCGAGATTAGCAAGGTTTTGTCTTAGGAAGGTCAACCTGGGAGGAATGGGGCACGGATTCCTACCACAGTCTAGCTTGTCATCATTGTACAAGAAGAGATTGAGACTTTGAATGGGCAACCACATGTGAGAAATGGTAAGTGATAGATTAGGGTTAGGAGACTTCCTACAATCTAATTAGTAACAGTAAAACCTTTGAGTGCAGACCAGATAGTGCAATTCTATCATAGGAGTCTGCAGACTTGAATACAAATGGTCATTATAGAAAGCTTAGTGAGACATACTAAGGAGTAGACCAGGAGGTCTGATCATGAGAGCTATGACTTCTGCATAGTTTTATCAGACATTCTTAACAGCAGATGGAAGATAAAATTAGAATCTGTCTTATTTCTCAGTGCTGTGGCTATCTGTTAGTTATCTTATATATTGATGAGTGGTTCTAAGGATCCTGTAACCTAGAAATTCTCAACATTTACATGTAATTTGTCAATTTATATGTTTCTGTAGCAGCTATTGACTACATTTTTGCATTTGTGCATAGTCAAACACACCGGATAGGCACAGGGCTATGCAGTAAAGAGCCAGAGAAAAATACCACTCACCTGCTAATATTCTGGGAAAAACATTGCTTATGAAAATTTATCTAAAAATAAAGACAGGACAGTTTCAGCCATTGAGATACACTGGAATTAGGGGCATTGATTTGTGAACTGTAAGATCCTGTATCTAATGTTATTAATTTGAGTAAAATTTTAAAAATTTAAACTTTTTCCTCTAAGAGTCTTTCAGAGAATGATTGGTTCTCTAACGACTCTAATTATATTCTGTTAACTAACTTAACCTGAAATTGAAACTTTTAATTTCAAGTGCTTTGGCTCTCTGGATGACAAATATAACTTCAAGTACATTAAAAATAGTTTACATATTTTTGAATGTCATGTTTCTAAAATACTTCAATATTGCAAAACCAAGCCAAATTCCTTTATAGATTGCAACTTAAATCACAGATGTAGATAACTTAGTAAGTTTCACAGTTTAATATAAAATTTAGGTTTTACTTTCTTTGATGATTGAACATTCAGACTTTATATTTTGAAAGGCTGACCTTTGGGTACATAACCACCATGCCAACAGGGACTGACACTCAAATATGGTGCCTTCACAGCTTATGCCCTTCTGATTCAAATTGCATTATAAACTAGGTACTCTTCATTCTTAAATTCTGTACCATCTGTCTGGGTCCTACATACATCTATTCACTACTCACTTGTTTTTGTTGTTTGTTTACTTGTTTTGAACTTATTTGTATCTTTTAGTGTATATCAGTGCCCATTTCCCTAACCCTCAGGACATATCAGAGACAGTTTGTAGGATCATTATGTTCTTATACTATCCTTCAAATTTTTTGAACTTTAAATTTTTTAAGATAAGGCAATTTAATTTATTATAGTACATAACAAGGAACAAACAATTACTAATTGGAAACCATTGGAGTACTTCTATTATAAAATAAACCATAATAGTCAGAAGCAGATTCCTATGAGTGTTAAAACATGCATGAAACATAGAAGCAGCCAGGATGGGAGTGTAAGGGAAAGAAGTTTCCATGGTCATACATAATAAAGCTTTATTTATTGTCTTGCCAGCTGTATTTTGATAGATGAGAAGGCTGGAAGAGGCTGACCTGGCATGTCTAGGCAGAGATCTGGCCAGGGAGTCTGTGCAGTCAGAGGAATTGCTGCAGGTTGAACTGGAAAAACGGGTGGTAGAAATCTTGAGTGTTAGGTTAGGACTCATAATTACAATTTAATTATTTATGTGAGGAGAGCTGCAGCATGAATCATCTAGAAGGGAGGATGATGAGTGGAAAAGAGCCCAGTGTATGTATCAGTCATCATTTTGTACCTGCATATTCACAGAAGAGACAAATTCCACACAAAAGAGAGATACACAGAGAGATAGAAGAAAAACAAACAAGACTCAGTACCTTGGAAAAAAAGAAAACAAATATTCCAGCAAGAAGCACAGAAATCTGCTTGGTCTTTTGCCAGATAGAACCAATTCTCATTATCCTTTTCCAGGATACTTTGTCCTCAGAGAGTTAAGGTGACTTTTACCTTAGATCAACTATATTTATGGACACAGGATTTTTCAAGAGTAACATTTATTTATGTATTTATTTATTCTATTTATTTACTTATTCATTATTTTTTGAGGAATGATCTCATATAACCCAGATTGGACTTGAGTTACTGAAGATACCTTTGAACTTCTGATACCCCTGTGTAGGAATATAGCCATGTATCATCCTGCCCAGCTCAAAAGTAATTTGGATACGAAAAATACATCAGTTGTAAGAAAATTTACTTGAGGGAAAAATAAGAAGCATGTGGGTGGACACAGTCTTAACCTGCCATGTGCTTTTCTAGAGACTGAAGGTGTGTTATAGTTTGGTTGTATGCTATTCATAATCAAATAATTTCAAGTAGTTAGAACCACCCTCCTTCTCCCTTCTCTTTGTCAAACTACTTCTGTATGCTTTTTCATCCTGAGAGTTTTAGGTCAGGGACTGGAAGAGCAGTATCACTTCAAGGATGTAGGTGGTAGTGTATGTTCTCACTTTTGGTCTTGATCACACCTCTTCCCTCTCTTGGCTGGTCAGTGACTGATCTCTCCATGCCTAAGGACATTGAACTTTCTATTGATCTTTGGATTGTGAATGAATTTATGTATTGTTTATCAAATAAAATACTTAATAATTTTAAAATAATAATTTTACATTATTATTATTTTAAAATAATGTAAAATTATTATTTTAAAATCACTGTTAAGTAAAAAACAAAAGTGTTTGCTAAATATTTCATAATTTGGAGTGTAAGATGAATTGAATAAGGAGGAATTGAACTGTGGCTATTAATGCTTATCTCAGTCTGTTTTATGTTGTATAAAAGAATTCATCGGAACTCATGCTTTACAGCATGAGTTTTGCTTATATCGCTGACGACTGGAAAGTCCAAGATAGAGGAAGTACATCTAAGAGACCATTCTTGTTGTATTATGACATGACAGAAAGCATCATATGGTGAGTTATGCTATTTTTTAATCTAAAAACTCTGATTTTCAAACAACCAGACTAAATTCCTTTATGGTGACATGACTTCATTTACAAAGCCAAAGACCTCATGACAGAATCATTATTTAAAGGTGCTGCCTATCAGCTGTACCGTTAGGGTTAAATTTTTAATATAAATGTAGAATAAAAGCTTAAAGCCATTGCAGATGGATTAGAAAATGCTCTTATTAGTAACAACAACATTATCAGCATTATTTGATATTACTATAAATGGTCTTGGTATTATTTGGTGAGGATATATATATATATACATATAGATATATATATGAGAAAGAGAGAGAGAGAGAGAGAGAGAGAGAGAGAGAGAGAGAGAGAGAGAGAGAGAGAGAGAGAGATTTCAGATGATGAGAAATTCTGGAAATAAACTCAAGAGATACTTGATACTTTTGCCATAATTTTGATTTATAAAAGAGAACAAGTGTTTTTCTGAACATAGTGTATTCAATTACTATGGTAATTGAAGTAGATATGTTGAGTGGGTATTCAGAAATGTGACCTGAGACTTTAGCCTACAACAGGGTTGATATAAACACATGTGAACAGATGATGCATAAATAAGAATGACAAGGAAGAGTCAAAGGACCAGATGAACATCAAGTTCAGGGAATTTGAGAGGTGTGCCTTAGGGTTTACACAGATGATGAAACAGTACCCTCCATTTGATTTTTTTTCAGGCTTGGTATATACTACGACCTAGCTGACATTCGAAGATGTCCTGTCCTCATCTCATGTGTTTCCTAACAATGATAATATGAATAAGGACTTCATTTTGTTTATATCCAATCTGTCCAAGTCCAGAGACATGATCTGAAGAAATTCTGAAGCATCAGGGCTTTCTAAAGACTTCTAGGCAATTCCATTATTTGCATTGGTGAGATATATGGCTTTTACAAGCTAATTCTTTAATCACATATATTAGAAAAAATATTATAGAGCATCCAAATAGTTGGGCTCTAAATAATCAAGGTGCCACTACCGGTAATTCTGATAGCTCTATAAGTAGATGTGGGTTTTCGCAGGGCTAATGTAGTACAAATATTTAATATCTACAAAGTCAATTGCTTTTAGTCTTGGGTGGTCTTTACCTTGTTATGCATAGACAACCATTTTCCTTTTTTTAAAATATAGTCTCAGCCAGGCAATAATCTAATGATTCAGTTTCTTAAATCTCATCTTCCTCAAAGCCCTACAGCAGCTGCATGCATCACCCAGGAATGAATGCAATCTCATTTGTTATGATCTTCTGAAAGGCAGTCTTGCCTTTTACACTAACTATAGATACCCCAAGATGAGGATTATGAATTATTCAACTCTTCATTCTCAGAATTTTGTGAGGATTCTACTTTATGATGCTCTTATTTACTCAGTGGAACATTAAAGCCCATTTACATCTATTAATATAATTGCTGTAGCTAATATCATTTCAGATATTAAGACCAATGTATATTATATGTCAAACAATAATGGACAATGAGGACCAAGAGTGAATAAGATGGAACCTCTGCCCTAAATACCTCATAGTATTTTGTATATAGTATGATATAAATAGAAAATAAAAATATAATTAGAAAATTTAGTGGAAAAGACAGTTTATGAATGACCGCACTTAATGTAAAACTGATTGATCTTAAAATAAAGACTCAAGAAATATTTCCATGCATTTGAAGGTATGTAAAATTCATGAATCTTTCAGCATTTATATTTGCTGACAATTGTTTCTTTAACTCATGGCTTATTTAATCATTAAATAGTACATGAGTTACTCCCATTCCGAACCTTTCTTACTATGGATATTCATATAAGAATATTTCTTCTTTCCAGACTTTCTATCGATTACTGCCAAAGAGATGGAGGTGGTCAATAGGGGTGGATATTAACTATTATTTTGCCTGAGAAGAGTAAAATAAAACCCATTGTGGGGTTAACTCTGTGTTTCTGGAAGGTTCATTTATCTTAAGCTATGCATTGAGGTCTTAATTTACTTGGGACAAATGAGATTTTACCTTATGTTCAGGTCATTTTGTTCCCTTTCTTCCAAGTGAAGATACGTTTGGAGAGGGAAACATGGCCCTCAGTGTGTATCACTGATACATTGCGTCTGCAGCGGAGAAGTATAAAACAGAGGCACCTTAAGTTAAATCCCTGTGAAATATGAAAATCACAGTTATATCTGGATATGTGTCACATCCACCTCATCAAATGCTATGTAAAACAGATGGAGGATATCACCCAGACAGCTATAATTTTGTCCAAAATTGATACTATAAATAGAACTAGTGGCCCAGGACACAGACACAGTTATCCAGCACCAACTCATAAACCAAAAACTAAGGATTTCCTTATTTCTCTCCAACCAAAAGAACAATATCCTGGTACCTATTATCTAAATTAAAAATTACAATAGGAAACCATTTGATGCACTGAACTTTTAAGACCTGCTTCCCAGGCAGCATTGTAGCATGGTGCTTTATTTAAGGCTATTATTGCAGTGATGAAACACTATGACCAAAAGCAGCTTGAGGAGGAAAGGGTTTATTTTTATCACAGTTCCATATCACAGTTCATCATCAAAAGCAGTTAGGGCAGGAACTAAAATGGAGTAGGAAACTGGAAGCAGGAGCTGAAGCAGAAGCCATGAAGGGGGTGCTGCTTACTGGCTTGCTCCCTATGGTTTGTTCACCCTGCATTCTTATAGAACTCAAGACAACCAGCACCGCCCACAATGGGTTTGGATTGTTTTCCATTAACTCTTAAGTAAGAAAATGCCCTGCAGACTTGCCTGGAGCCTAATCTTGTGGGACATTCCCTCAATTGAGGTCCTCTCCTGTGATAAATCTTCACTTTGTGTAAAGTTGATATAAAAATAGAACACCTACTGCACTTTTATTTCTTTCTTTCAAGCTATAATTTTTTAAAGATTTATTTATTTGTTTTTTGTAAGTACATTGTGCACTGTCATTGTCTTACGATGTACCAGAAGAGGTCGTCAGATCCCATTACAGATGGTTGTGAGCCACCATGTGGTTGCTGGGAATTGAACTCAGGACCTCTGGACCACTGAGCCATCTCTCCAGCCCTGCTTTTATTTCTTTTGTGTTGCTTTTTCATTAGACAAAGAAAAGTTTGCTTTCCACTCTTTCTGAAGCTCTTTTTTAATTTTTATTTCTATCACAAATTGTGTATTGTAATTTACTGTTCTCAATGAAATTTTGTCTTGTTTTCAATTTAATGTGACCAGAAGCCTGATCCACTGAGCTATTTAATTTACCTAGTTTTATCAATATTACCATCTATCCATTATATTAATGTGTATTTTATCTTAAAGATTAATTTGTACAAATTCACACAATCATAAGAACTCAAAATACAGCATGAGATGTTCTTCCATACTATGTACATTTGTTTCGAAAGCGCTACACAGATCATTATCTGTTCAAAGACTGCACATATTGGATGTGCATCATTTGGTGCGTCCACAGCAATGTTCTATAAAATGTTATGAAAAAAATCACCTAATCCAGAACTTCATAAGAGAAGTACCAAAGACAAACTGCAATCTCATTTGACAGAAAAGAGAAATGCTGTATTATTTTAGCCAGAAGTGAAAAAAACACAAAAGCTCATGTCATATTATTGAAAATTTTTCTATGGGCCAAGAATAAACAATTCAATGCCCATGAGTTAATATCTTTAAAAATAAAAGAATAATTTACAAGAACGATGGAAGTTACCAAGATGGAATCACAAATGTGCAGTAAATATTTCAAGAACAAATAAATTACAAAGCTATACAATGGTTCTTTTAATTAAAAAACAAGTCCAGAGCCAACTGTTTATAGTTGTGAAATTTGCTAATTATTTTCATCTTAGATTGTCAAGGCATGGTTTCTTTCTATAACCCTGGCTGTTCTAGACTTGCTATACAGACAAGTATGGCTTACAGTTTTCAGGGATTCACTTGCCTCTGCCTCCCTAGTACTGGAATTAAAGGTATGTACTGTCATGCCCGGCTTTTATCAAACAATTTTTTAAAAATTTTTCAATTACTGCAAATCACTGTCAAAGTTTTCTATAACTTGGAAAAAAGAGAGTGATTTTAAGATCATTGTATAAAGCCAGCATCAACCTGATACAAGGACAGTATTAGAAAAGGAAATTACAGGTAGATAATATTCTCAATTAACATAGGCATAAAATTTCTCAAAAAAGCAGGAAATCAACTTCAGCACACTTTAAAATGGCTGTTACCCTTAGTCAAGTGCACTGGTTAAGGGAATGCAAGAATAGCTCATGAAGTCTACATCTGTGTACGTGACCTCAACTGCGACTTTACAGTCAGCATGAGTCCTAATTATACTCTCAGTATTTGTTCTTGAAACTGCACATAAGTGTAGAGCTCACTCCCCATCAAGAAAATGTGTTCATAATGGAGAAACACCATTAGAGAAAACTGCAACAAGTCAAAATGCAGAATTGTTGAGCCCAATCACATTGGGTACACATACAGAAGAACTCCCATACCTATGTTTCAGGGAACAATGAGGAAGAGGAGACAGAAAGAGTATAAAAGCGAGAGGATCACAGTGTTTGCTACAAGACTGTCTCCCAGTAATGTCTGAAGCTACATTCAGAAAGCCTCAACAACATGACTGCCTAAACATAAATTAAATAAGGTCAATAACAACTGATATACTAATATGGTGAGGAAAAAGACCACAAGACCTCAACTATAAACAAAAGATTACAGCCTACCAATGAGTGATGAGAATGGGAGAAATCGTTTTCTTCAGGGGATAGTACACAATTAGTTATTCACTACTGAATGTTCAGGCTTGAAAACATACATACATGTAACCTACAGACTGAGAAGATTATATTTACTAATATAATATAATAAATGATTTAGTAAAATAATTTAATATATATCTATGCATGTAACAATAATTAATATAACAAGAGACCATAAATTTGAAGGACACCAAATGGGGAAAATGGGATGGTTTGGAAAGAAGGAAATGATGGGGGAAATGAACTATTAGGTCCTCTGCATATAAGCAGCAAATAATTAATCAAATACACACACACACACACACACACACACACACACACACACACACACACACACACACACACAAAGAAAAAGTTGAAAAAGCTCTATAGGCATTCTCTGTAAATGGAAATGATGTGACTTCAGTATACAAATCATAACTCAAGTAGTACTTTATAATATATTAGTAATTTTTAAGGCAAGTCTAAAATTTTGTTGTGAGAGCTCTTCTAAATTCATGCTCAATAGATTTGCCTGGCAATAGCACTAGTTCTTGGATTTCAACACACAGAAGAATATTATAAAATGTCACACCCATTCCAAGAGCATCCTTGTTCCCTGTGGCATTCCTGAGAGATATCAGGCTCCAGATAGTCTCAAACCACTAGATTGCTGGGAAGATACACCCAGCCTTGTGTTCTTACTCTGAGATGTTAGTAACAGGCTCAACCTGATTCTTCGACACTCCAGGTTAGGTCACCAGTTACCTTTCTGTAGCATTTGAATCTAATTACAGAGTCTGTACAGCATTCATGAGTAAAGTGTTCAAGGCAATGATGCCCTTCTCAGCTGTCTTGGGAAACAGATTCAGACCCTGCTGGCTCCATCAGATGTATTTCTTATATACATGGACTTCACTAGGGAGGAAGAAGGCAGAGCAAAGACTTATTCTAAACATCATTTTTCTGGGACCTTTGACATTGCTGAAATCATAGATTAGAATTTATTAGTAATTAGGTCTTAACCCTTCTTTTCCTTCTCCTTCTTTCCTCCTCATGCTTCTCCTTTGGAGACACACTATGTGTTCTATTATATGCTTTCTTTTTCAATAGAATGTCAAGTTTTAAAGTGATTGTATCCCAGGCAATGACCGATTTTTAAACAAAATGGCAAAAGAGTAGTTTGTGTTTTCATAGACCATAAGTCTCTCATATCATCTAAGGCTCCACTACCTACTTTTGTGTATAAATCTTCAAAGGTGGAACTTCATGGACAGGGTAAGAATGTCTTTAAAAAAAGCTAAGAAACCAAGCTGTAAAGTAGCTCCATTAAAGCCCATTATGAAATGAAAAAGTAAGGAACTGAAATACACAAGAAACGGAGGATTTGTGGCCTTATTTAAGCCAATGAATTGTCTGTGACAAGAGGGATGCCTGTTGTAATGTATACTTGAGGACTAAAATATGTCTTGGCCTGTGTGTCTTTGCCATCAGAGAGATCAAAGGCGGATACTGGACATATGAATTGGAATGGTTAATAGCATCATGCACAGGACCCTTGAGAAGTCATGTATAGGGAAGGATGGAAAAACCACTTCTGATTATAGAAACTATTATAGATGTCATAGAACTTCACATGATCTCTGATGTCACCTGATACTGCCTTGGGGAACTTGACACAAGATCTCTGGTGAATCACTACATATGTCCTCCTGAGGAAGGTAATGTCAACTGTGGACAAGGAAGTTTCATGCTTTCAGGTTGAATGTGGTAAGTCTTTTCAGTGATTGCAAAGAAATGGTATTTTGGGTGTATTTGGGAACACATCATCCCAGTCCTGTGCTATTCTTGGTGACCGGGTCACATAGGTCTTATAATAAAGATCTTTCCTACCCTGATGCTTCCTTCTTAAGTGCATATCTCCATTGCATGTTCTTTGGGGTAAGCCCTGTAGAGGACTGATTTCAACTTTCCCAATGCTACTGCCCTTTAATACAGATCTTCATGTTGTGGTGACTCTCTACAATAAAATTACTTTCTTTAGTACTTCATAACTATAGTTTTGCTACTGTTATGAATAATAATTTAAATATATGATAAACAGGATATCTGTTGTGAAATCCTGTGGAAGGGTTGTCTGACTTCCCCCACCCACAAAAGGGTTGCGACCCATAGGTTGAGATCCACTGGTGTAGAGGCTTTTCTTAGCACTTGGGTAAATGGTGGGCTTTAAATTGGATGCAAAGGCAACTATTCATTTTGCCAGTTAATGTTCATGGACAGAGGAAAGAAGATTATGAATTTTTGCTGTTATGGTTTAGCTGCATAAAGGAAGAAGTGTTGAAGGTATGGTGTTAAACTGAAACAGCTTTGAACTTTTCATTTAGTGTGCTTTCTCTGAAAGGAGGTTTGTGCCTTCACAGCACGTTTAAGGCCCTAGCACAGGACCATCGCTGGCTCAGATTAGTGTTTGTAAAAAAAACCCTAGCTCTGCAGGCACCACTGCCAGTTAAGTTTACGGTGGGTTCAAGGCCCTTGTTCAGAAACATTGCTGGCTTAGTGCAGTCAGCATCTGTGTCTAGAAAATTGTCTCAGAATTTGCTCAAGTTTTTTTTTCTTTTGTTGGATTTTTAAATTTTCATTTTAAGTGTTATCCTCTTTCTTGGTTTCCCCTCCAGAAACCCTGTTATCCCATCACCTCTCCCCTTGCTTCAATGAGGGTACTTCCTCACCCACCTAACCACCTTTTCCTGCCACCCCGCCCTGACATTCCCCTACACTGGGGCATTGATCCTTGACAGGACCAAGAGCCTCTCTTCCCATTGATGCTCAACAAGGCCATCCTCTACTACATATGTACATGGATTCATAGGTCCATCCTTATGTACTCTTGGAATGGTGATTTAGTCCCTGTGAGCTCTGGGAGGTTTGGTTGGTTGATATTGTTGTTCTTCTTTTAGGGTTGCAAACCCCTTCAGCTACTTCAGTCCTTTCTCTAACTCCTCCACTGGGGACCCTGTTCTCAGTTCAGTGGTTGGTGGGGAGCATCTTCCTCTGTATTTGTCATACTCTGGCAGAGCCTCTCAGGAGACAGCTATGTCTGGCTCCTGTCAGCTTGCATTTCTTGGCATCAGCAATATTTTCTGGGTTCAGTGGCTGTATATGGGCTGGAGACCCAGGTTGGGCAGTTGCTAGATGGCCTTTCCTTCAGTCTCTGCTCCAAACTTAGTCTCCATATTTCCTCCTGTGATTATTTTTGTTTCCCCTTCTAAGAAGGACTGAAGCATCTGCATTTCTTTCATCCTTCTTCTTGAGCTTCATGTGGGGTCTGTGGATTGTATCTTGGGTAATCAGAGCTTTGGGGTTAATATTCATTTATCAGTGAGTGCATGCCATGTGTGTTCTTTGTGATTGGGTTACCACACTCAGGATGATATTTTCTAGTTCCATTCATTTGTCTATGAATTTCATGAAGTTATTGTTTTTAATAGCTAAGTAGTACTACATTGTATAAATGTACCACATTTTCTATATCTATTTTACTGTTGAGGGAAATCTGGGTTCTTTCCAATTTCTGGCTACTGTAAATAAGTCTGCTATGAACGTAGTGGAGCATGTATCCTAAGCATATCATTTTCTACACACAATTTGGCACCCTGCACAAGTGGAGTTTAAACAAGCCTAGATCTGGGAGTTGAATAGCCAACTGACTCTGAAGATTTCCTACACTTCTAGATGGATGTTGAGGATATTATAATCGGAAACACTTTATCTGGGAGCTGGCAGATATCACTACATTCTTCTATTTTCATGTGCCTTGTACCCAATTACTACCTTGTAACAAAATTTATTGAACTTTAGTGTCAGTTTGGCCCTCAAGGAAAGCCATTATAAAAGTTGTTTAAACTACTCAGTAGAGAGGGTGATATTGAAGTCTCCTACCAGATCTACCCACCCAAAAGAACCTTTAACCCAAAAATTATCTTGTCTACAAGATGAGCTGGGATAAAGATGGAGCAGAGGTTGAGGGAATGGCCAATCAATGATTGGTCCAACTTGAGACACATCCCATGTACACAATCTAATTCCTGATGCTACTAATGATACTCTGCTGTGCTTTCAGAAAGGAACCTAGCATTACTGTCTTCTGAGAGGTTTCATCCAGTAGCTGATGGAAACAGATTCAGAGACCCACAGCAGAACATCAGGCAGTACTCAGGAAGTCAATGGAAGAGTGGAGGATAGAATTGAGTGAGCCACAGGGGTCAAGAACACCACAAGAAGACCTAGAGAACAAACTAACCTGGGTTCATGGGGCTCACAGAGCCTGAATCACCAACCAAAGTACATGCAGGTGCCAGAACTAGTCCCCCACACATTTGTAGAAGATGTGCATAGCTTGGACATCATGTGAGTTCCCTGACAGTTGAACCTGAGGCTGTCTCTGACTCACTTCCTGCCATCGGATCCTCTTCCCTGAACTGGATTGCCTGGTTGGATCTCAGTGGAAGAAGATGCACTTAGGCATACAGAGACCAGATGTCCCAGGATGGGGTGGACTGGTACTCAAGAGGAAGGGATAATGCAGAGAGGGATTTGTAAGGATGGGACTGGGAGGAGAGGGAGGATAAGGGGCTGAGATCTGGATGTAAAATGAATAAATAAATTAATTAATTAATTTAAAAATAGACCATGCAGTAGAGTTTTCCAAGAGGTTGCTGTGCATGTCTTTATTCCCAGCACTCTGGAGGCAGAAGAAGGCAGATCTCTGTGAGTTCCTGGCCAACCTGGCCTACAGAGTGAGTTCCAGAATAGTCAGTGCTACAGAGAAAACCCCGGTCTTCGAAAACAAAAAAACAAACAAACAAACAAACAAACAAAAATAAACTACACAGTAGAAAACCATTCTCTGCTAAGGGAAAGGAATCACTTCCCCCTTTAAGTTCAGTAAATTGAAAAGCCAGCTAAAGAATTTCTAGAGGAGGAAATAGAAGGTGATACCAAATGGAAAGAAATGTGAGAACAATAGGGAAACCCTTACAGAATCCAGTACTTAATCATGTAGAGCCCACTGCTATGCTCTCCCACTGTAAGCATGGACTGTTGCTGCTCAATAGATTCTCCATGTTCTCCAAGTGGCAACCAAGTACACTGGATGCTGACATGAACCCCATGTGGACATAGACATAAAAATACTTTTTTCCAATACTGTAGAAAGGCAAATGTGTGTGTCATGGTAACTCTATAACTTGCATTTCTATTACCACAGCAGGAAAAGATCTGATTTTGTTCCACTCCACACAGCAGTGGACATTGCTGGTGTGAGAGTCTGAGTACAGTTTTCTAGCAACCTTCTGTTTCCTGTCACAGGCATTGTCCTTGCTGTCCTCTTGCTGATGGCTGCTAGATGTTAATTTATTTGCTTCCCTCCTTGATAACATTAGTGATTCTGATATCAGTTTTTCTTCTGTTTTTTTCCTCAAGTAATATTGGTGAGTCAGAATATGACAGAAAAGGTGGAATAAATATTAAATTGTGCATTCTTTAGTATTTTTGGGTTTTTTTTTTTTGGTTTTTGTAACTACAAAGTATTGTTACAAATTTATGCATTTCATTCAAATCAGTGATCTATGTCTGTGTGATCCCTAAATATAATTGTGGACTATAAAAATGTAACACCATAATTACATTTCTAACTAGAATTAGTATGTCTGCTTTTGTATCTTTATGTTGTACTTTACTTTTATTACTTAGGTTATTTTGCTTTGGTTACAATGGCTCAAGTGGAAAAGTGGTCCCATCCAAACTAAGAAAGTGTACACAACTGTAAATAAAATGTTTATTGTGAATTGTCTTTAAAAAAAAAAACCTATTTTATAACAAATTATAAATAAACTAAAAAAAAACACAGAACAAGAAAAGAATATTGGAAATAATGAGAAAATTGCTAATTTAGGCAAATCCATCAGAATAACATTGATTTCTAGGCAGAAATTTTAAAGTCCAGAAGCATAGAAATTATGGGCTTCGAGTATTGAAAGGATACAAATGGCAATAGTTGTAGATTGCTGTAGCCAGCCATGTTATTCCTAAACATGAAAAGAGGAACTATGCTCTTCCAAGATGAATAAAAAAGCATTTATGATCCCTTCCCACATTACAAAAATCTTTTTTTATTAAAAAATTATTATCACTATCATTATTATCATTGTAGTTGTTTTATATGTATGCATTATGTATGTATGTATGTATGTATGTATGTATGTATGTATGTATGTATTATGCATGTATATTACATGAGTGTCTTATGCCCACAAAAGAGGACATGAATCCTGAGTCATCATGTGGGTTCTGGGAATCAGAGTATTCTTTTTTTGTTTTTTAATTAATCATTCCATTTATTTACATCTGAAGTGACATCCCCCTTCCCGGTTACCCCTACACAAATCTCCATCCCACATCTCCCCTTTGCCTCTATGAGGGTGCTCCCCCATCCACCCACCCACCTACTCCCGCCCCACTGCTCTAGCATCCCCCTATGCTGGGGCATCAAACCTCCACAGGACCAAGGGCCTCCCCTCCCATTGATGTCAGATAAGGCCATCCTCTCCTACTTTATCTGGAGCCATGGATCCCTCTCTGTACACTCCTTAGTTGGTGGTATAGTTTTTGGGACACTGGGGGCTCCAGATCCCAGTGGGGTTGTATTACCCCTCCGTTCCTACAGTCCTTCTGCCAGCTCTGCCACCAGGGTCCCTGAGCTTAGTCTAATGGTTGGCCCCAAGCATCCACATCTGCATTGGTTACTGGCAGAACCTCCCAAGGAACATCCACTCCAAGTTCCTGTCAGCAAGCGCCTCTTGGCAACATCAATAGTGTCAGGCTTGGTGTCTGCAGACAGAATGGATTCCAGCCATCCAATTAGACAAGATGGATGAAGCAAAGAAGTGCAGGCTGACAGGAGCCGGATGTAGATCTCTCCCGAGAGACACAGCCAGAATACAGCAAACACAGAGGCGTATGCCAGCAGCAAACCACTGAATTGAGAATAGGACCCCCATTGAAGGAATCAGAGAAAGAACTGGAAGAGCTTGAAGGGGCTCGAGACCCCATATGTACAACAATGCCAAGCAACCAGAGCTTCCAGGGACTAAGCCACTACCTAAAGACTATACATGGACTGACCCTGGACTCTGACCTCATAGGTGGCAATGAATATCCTAGTAAGAGCACCAGTGGAAGGGGAAGCCCTGGGTCCTGCTAAGATTGAACCCCAGTGAACTAGATTGTTGGGGGGGCGGCAAGGGGGGGATGGGGAGGAACACCATAAAGAAGGGGAGGGGGGGGGATGTTTGCCTGAAACCAGGAAGGGAATAACACTTGAAATGTATATAAGAAATACTCAAGTTAATAATAATAATAATAATAATAATAATAATAATAATAATAATAATAAAAAAGAATGGATTCCCAGGTGGGGTGGTCCCTGGATGGCCCTTTCTTCAGTCTCTGCTCCATTTTTTTGACCCTATCTTTCCTTAGGACAGAAATATTTTGGGGTTAAAAACTTTGAGATGGGTGTGTTGCCCCATTCCTCGACTGGAGTCTGTACTATCTACTGGAGGTGGTCTCCACAGGTTCTATCTCCCCTTCGATGCACATTTCGGCTAAAGTCATCCCCGTTGGGTACTGGGAGCCTCTTGCTTGTCTGGCAGCTGGGACCCTCAAGCGACTACCCCCAGTTCCTCATCCTCCATTGCTACATATTTTTATTCGATTTGGTGACCCTCTGCAAATCTCTCCCATCTCTTCTGGTACCTGATACTGCCATCCTTATTTCTTCCCTCTCCCCTCCCCACCCCAAGTCTCCTCCTCTCTCCACTCCCCGGATACAGGACTGAAGCATCCATACCCTGACCTTCTTTCCTCCTAAGCTCCCTAAGGTCTATGGGTTGTATCATGGGCATGGTGAGCTTTTGGGCTAATATCCACTTATCAGTACATACCATGTGTGATTTTTTGTGTCTGGGTTACCTCACTCAGGATGATATTTTCTAGTTCCATCCATTTGCCTGCAAATTTCATGAAGTTGTTTTGAATATATGAGTAGTACTCCGTTTTGTAAATATACCACATTTTCTGTATCCATTCTTCTGTTGAGGGACATAAGGGTTGTTTCCAGTTTCTGGCTACTATAAATAAAGCTATTATGAACATAGTAGAGCATGTGTTCTTGTTATATGTTGGAGCATCTTTTGCGTATATGCCCAGTCGTGGTATAGCTGGGTCTTCAGGTAGAACTCCTTCCAATTCTCTCAGAAACTTCCAGAATGATTTTCAAAGTGATTTTACCAGTTTGCAGTCCTTGTAATTAAGAAGTCCTTGATCTGCTTGGACTTGAGCTTTGTTTGAGGAGATGTATATTGATCTATTTCCATTTTTCTACATATGGGCTTGCAGTTATTCTAACATCATTTCTTGAAGATTCTATCTTTTTTCCATTGCACATTTTTGTTCTCTTTGTCAGAAATCAAGTGTTCGTAGATATGTGGGGTTATTTCTGGGTCTTCAATTCTCTTCTATTGCTCGACCTACCTGTCTCTGAACCAATACCATGCAGTTTTTAATCACTATTTCTCTGTATTACAGCTTGAGGTCAGTATGGTAATTTCCCCAGAAATTCTTTTATTTATAATTGTTTTCATTATTCTGGGATTTTTGTTTTTCCATATGAAGTTGAGAATTGTTCTTTCCATGTCTGTAAAGAATCGTGCTCAAATTTTATGGAAATTATGTTGAATTTGTAGATTGCTTTTAATATGCTGGCCATTTTTACATGTTAGTCCTACCAATCCATGAGCATGGGAGATATTTCCACCTTCCTAGAGCTTTTTTGATTTCTTTCTTGAAAACTTGAAGTTCTTGTCGTACAAATCTTTCATTTGTTTGGTTAGAGATACACCAAGATGGTCTATATTATTTGTGATTATTATAAAGGGTATTATTTCCATATTTTATTTTTCAGCCTGTCTATCATTTGTATAAAGGAAAGCTACAGCTTTATTTGAGTTAATTTTATATCCAGCCAGTGTGCTGAAGTTGTTTATCAGCTATAGAAGTTCTCTGGTAGGATTTTTGGGGTCACTTATATAAACTACCATGCTATCCACAAATAGTGATACATTGACTTCTTTTTCAATTTGTATCCCCTTGATCTCCTTGTGCTGTCTTATTGCTCTCTCTAGAACTTCAAGTACTATATTGAGCAGATATGGAGAGAGTGGGCATCCTTGTCTTATACCTGATTTTAGTGTGATTGCTTCAAGTATCTCTCCATTTAATGTGATATTGGCTGTTGGTTTGCTACATATTGCTTTTATTATGTTTAGGTATGGGCCTTGAATTCATGATCTGTCCAATAGTTCTAACCTGAGGGGTTATTGTCTTTTGTTAAATAAAGTTTTAGCATCTAATGAGATAATCTTGAGATTTTTTTCTTTGAGTTTGTTTATATAGTGGATTAAATTAGTGGATTTTTTTATATTGAACCATCCCTGGAATGAAGCTTACTTGATCATGGTAAATAAAGTTTTTGATGTGTTCTGGGATTTGGTTTGTGAGAATTTTATTCAGTATTTTTGCTTGATATTCAAAGCAAATTTTGTCTGAATTTTACTTTCGTTTCCAGGGCTTTTTGTGGTGTAGGTATCAGAATAACTGTAGCTTCCCAGAATGAATTAGGTAGTGTTCATTCTGTTTCTATTGTATGGAATAGTTTGAGGAGTGTTGGTATTAGCTATTCTTTGAAGGTCTAGTATAATTCTGCACTAAAGTTATCTGGCTCATAAGTAGATCAAGGACCACAACATAAAACCAGATATACTGAATCGAATAGAAGAGAAAGTGGGAAAGATAATCAAACTCATTGGCACAAGGGTAATTTTCCTAAACAGAACTCCAATGGCTGAGGCTCTAAGATAAACAATTGATAAATGGAACCTCATGAAACTGAAAAGCTTCTGTAAGGCAAAAGACATCATCAATAGGACAAATTGGCAACCTAAATATTGGGAAAACTTCACTAACCCCACATCTGAGGGTTATATCCAAAATATATAAACAACTCAAGAAGCTAACCTCCAAAGAACAAATGACCCATTAGAAAATGAGGTACAGAGTTACGCAGAGTTCAAAACAGAGGAATCTCCAGTGGAGAGAGGCACTTAAAGAATGTAATGGGGGCAGGATGGGGAGGGTAACACCCATAGAGAAGGGGAGGGGGAGGGGTAAGTGGGATGTTGGCCCGGAAATCTGGAAAGGGAATAACAATTGAAATGTAAATAAGAAATACCCAAGTTAATAAAGATGAAATAAAAAAGGTATATGTTTAGCAAACAATTGTTTGAGGGAGACAGTATTGCAGAAGTAAAGCTATTAATTAAAAACAAAAAAAGGAAAGAAATGTTCGAAGTCCTTAGTCATCAGGGAAATGCAAATCAAAACAACCCTGAAAATTCACCTCACACTACTCTGAATGGCTAAGATCAAAACTTCAGGTGACAGCACATGTTGGTGATGATGTGGAGAAAGGGGAACACTCCTCCATTGCTGGTGGGATTGCAAACAGGCACAACCACTCCGGAAATCAATCTGGCAATTCCTCAGGAAATTGGAAATAGTTCTACCTGAAGACCCAGCTATATACTTGGGCATATACCTAAAAGATGCCCACAGTACCACAAGGATACATGTTCAAGCAGTCTTGTTTGTAATAGGCAGAACCCGGAAGCAACCCAGATGTCTTCCAACAAAAAATGGATACAGAAAATGTGGCTCATTTACACAATGTAGCTATTCAGCTATTAAGAATGAATAAGAATATTGTTAAAGGAACCCTTTTTCCAGGAGAGGAAGAAAGATAAACACAATCATAAGAACAGCAAAGGGTAAATATTACTAAAAGGGCTGATAAGCAAGTGAGAATTAGGAAAAGAATTGATCACCATTAATTCATAGTATCTAATATGAATATGGGAGAAAGGAACTGACTGAGGTTATTCAAAACAACTTAAAAAAAGTAAACGATGTGACAGAAACTAGAATATATCTGCCTGCAATAACTTTGCATATAAATGATATTAATTTTCCAGTTAAGGTTTGCATAGGAGAGGCTGGAGAGATGGCTCAGTGGTTAAGAACACTAGCTACTCTTGCAGAGTATCTAGGTTTGGTTCCCAGCATCACATGCTCACAATTGTCTGTAATTCTAGTTCCAAGGGATTTGATTACCTTTTCTAACTGCCCAGCAGAGCATATACATGGTATACTTTACATACATTTAGGCAAATACTCATAAAGAAAAATTAAATAAAATATTTTTAAAGAAAGATGTAGAGTAGATATTTAAATTAGAAGGGATATCTATCATTTTTCCATGTACATGAAAACTCACATCGAAAACAAAACTATTTGATGATATTCCACATGTATGGAATTCAAAATTCAGGAGGAATAACTCTGTTCTATGCATACAAACAAACTTCAAGACAATACTGGTTAGAAGAGACAGAGAAGTAGCTATATTTTACCAACATACACACAAAAACATGCATACATGCACACACAGAGAGACAATATATATTTGAGAAAAATTCTATCTGGTTTCTTCCATAACCTACTTATTAATTGGTGAATATCCTAGTTTGGAATTTCTTTTTTACACATTTGGCATTTTTAAAAGTTCACGAATTTAAAAGGGAGTGGTAGGGGGCATATAAGACAGTTTGGAGGGAGGAAAGAGTTGTGTTGTATTGTAAAGACTCCTCCCCAATGATTAGTTAATAAAGACTGAACCATCAATGACTTGGCAGAAGAGATAGGAAAGCTAGAGTCCCAATCCCAGCCAAGGGTCTGAGGGAGAGGAGCTAGGGAGAAGGGAGTTCACTATGAGGCACGTGAGGATCCAGCATAAGGGCCATGTGATGGAGGAAGAAGAATATTATTGCCACGAGGTCAGTCATGAGGAGGAGTCACCAAGGGAGTTCTCCATGAGGGCTGACAGCTACAGTGAAGTGAACCAAGGAGAGACTGAATGCAAGCAACCCAGGGTGTATGATTAGGAGGTAAATAGTTTACTTAGAAAGTTAGAATAGCTCAGAATCTGCGAGGTTTTTGCTTGCAGCTTGTTAGTAAAAACTATCAGGTTTCTGTGACAATTATTTGGAGGCAAGCCTAGTTAGAAAAAACTGCCACCATTAAATTTCATCCAATATTTATAAATACACATGAGCGTGTTGTCAAGGAAGTCAACAGTACAATCACAGTGGCTAACATGACACTCTCCTCTCCCTAATAAAATAACCACCCAGATAAAAAACAAGAACTACACATCATTGTTAAATTGCACATAGTTCAATGGATTTAGGTGTTATCTATGAAGAATCCCATGTAGCAGTTGCAGAAAATATGTTTTTTTCGGTCCATACAGAGTAGATGCTACTTTTCCTAACGTATAATAGGTCATAAAGAAGCTTAAAAATAGACAATGGTGGAAACAGTTTGTGATATGTGTCAGATCACATAGATGAAGCTGAAACTCAACAGAGAAATAAGAGAAATTACAGAAAAACATGGAAAGTGAGACATTACTTTTTAAAATTTGGGGATATAGTTAATTAATTAATTAATTGCAGTATTTCTCTCTTCTTTTTCCTCCCTCCAAATCCTCCCATATGCACCTCACCATCTTTATTTAATTCATACCCTTTTAAAAATGACATATGTGTAGGAAAGGACTTTCTAAACAGAATATCCACTGTGTAATGAGTAGTTCATTGACTAAACTAGATACAGATTTTTTTCCCAACATAACAATATTGTTGAATATTTGGGAATTTCACATAATGCAGCCTGATTACACTCCTTTCCTGACCTCCAAGGTCTGCTCCATGACTCTTGTGACCAACCCCCCCCATTAAAAAAGAAAGAAAATAAAACCAAACAAACAAATGAAACAAACAAAAAACAGAAAAGAAAAAAAAAACCCAATAGAAGATAAGTTCATTTCATAGAAGAGTTGGCAGAAGGGTTGAAGGCCCTGAAGGAGGTAGGAACTCCACAAGAAGACCATCAGAGCCAACTAACCAGGGCCTCTGGGAGCTCCGAGAGTCTGCTCCAGCCTAGATCAATCCCCTAACCTCCACACATATGTAGCAGATGTGCAGCTCAGTCTCCATGTGGGTGGAGGGGGCAATTCCCTAGCCAGACTGTGGAAGCCTTTCACTAACAGGGCTGCCTTGTCCAGGCCACAGTGAGAGAGGATGTGCTTAATTTTTCAGACTTCATGCTCCAGGGTAGGGGGATACCAGAGAGAGGTACCCTCTCATAGGAGAAGAGGAGTGGGGTTGAGAAAGTGACTCTTTGTGGGGACTAGGAGGAGGCAGCATTTAGGATGTAAATAGAAGAACCCCATAAGTCCAATTTGTATTGCCCATATAATCAAATTACTAACATCAAATTAAAATCAAAGCATAACATATGAAAACCTTTGGATATACTAAAAGCAGAAATATAATATCATTTATATATAATTTTTCACCTGAAACAAGACAACATAAAAAAATTAACCAGCAATTAACAAAAACATTATAAAATATCCAGACTGATCCCTATTAACCCAAAACTCCTTGAGGATTAGAATAAGTAAGTAAATATAAAGATTACGATAGGAATAGGGGTTGGGGATTTGGCTTCATGGTTGAGGCTGAACACTTACCTAGAAAGCACAAAAGGATTCAATCCCAGCATTGAAAAACTTAAGTGATATAGAAAAAATAAATGAAATGTACCAAAAATATAATGCAAAGGATCAATGAAATGAACTTTGGTTTTCAGAAAACGCATGCCTACTAGACAAAACCTTAGGAAAATAGCCAAGAGAAAGTCAGAGGACCACAATAAATAATAGAAGATGGAAAAAGGCTGTCACTACAGAGAACACTGAAATCCACAAGGTCATTAAGGAGGGGGAGGGATTAGGGGGATGTTGGCTCTGAAACCGGGAAGGGGAATAACAATCAAAATGTAAATAAGAAATACTCAAGTTAATAAAGATAAAAAAAAAGAAATGTTTCTAAAACGAATCAAAAAATTCAAGAATGAAAATACATAGACAAATTTCTGGACATATCTCACCATGGTTCAAAATTGAACCATGAGACTATATGAAGTGAGAACACACACACACACACACACACACACACACACAGAGAGAGAGAGAGAGAGAGAGAGAGAGAGAGAGAGAGAGAGAGAGAGAGAGAGAGAGAGTGAGGTTGGAGGCACAATAATTGTCCCAGTGCAGAAAAGCAAAGAATTAAATGGCTTCTTTGCTGCATTTTGCCTGACATTCCAAAATGAATTAGTGTCAGTTCTTTTTCTTTCGCATAGAACTTTGTTTTATTGTTATAGTTTTCTTTTTTCTTTTATACGTGGCTTCAATCATTATTTTCTTTTTATTGTATTTTTTATTTACATTTCAAACATTATTCCCTTTCCTGGTTTCCTGGACATAAGCCCTCTATCCCATCCCCTTCCACTCCTATATGGGTGCTTCCCTCCCCATCTACCCCCTATTAGTGTCAATTCTTAACTCTTCCATAAAATAAGCAGAGAAGGGACTCTGGCAGATATCGTTCCTCAAACAGGTATTACACTGATAATCAGGTTGTATAAACACGCAACACAAAAAGAAAAGAACAATATGTCCTTGATGAACATGGCCTAAAAGTTCTTTAATGTAAAATGTTCAAATGGAATTTAGTAGTACATTATAATGATTAGACACAACAGATTGTGGGAAGAAAAAGAATGGTTCAAATCAATCAGCATAATATTTAGTGTAGCACAGCTTAAATAGACTCTCAAAGATAAATATTACATGACTATTCAGTAGATACAATAAACAGCTTTGACAAAGTTCAATGCCTATTCACAAGACCCTCGAATAAACTAAGACTGGAGGGATCATACTCTAATGTGATAAAAAGCATACACTACAAACTCATGAACAACATCATACTGAAAGAGGGCAGACAGAAAATACCCAAGATTTGGAACCACATATTCAATACAGTAGTTTAAAATGTAAGCAGAGCACTTAGACAATAAGTATATACAAACACCATTTTCTCCACGTCATCCACATACACTTATTCAATGTCCTCAACTGACTTGCATTCATAATGCCAAAAGGTGCTGTGAAGGCTATTGAGGAAGAAAAGGAGTCATTTATATCACCTACCTGAGAACCCTGCATACAACACTGAACTGCTTGGGAAAATGTGTTGACTAGTGCAGTAATGCTGTGGATATTCTGGGGGAACTGAACTGCTTCTGTGGATTTAAGGTCCATAATATGGGAGGCAATACAAACCTGGCACTGTTGAACTTTCAAAAGACGATGGCTAAAGAGGTCACAGGCTCTGTGGGGGAATCTACTATTGATGTTGCACCAAATGGCTATTCAGTAAAACTGTTTTCTAAACACTTATGTTTATACCCATCATAAAGGGAAGCTCTCAATCTTGGTCAGAGAAGTCTCTTTTTGTTTTTTTTTCTCCTATTGAAAATAGATTACTTTTCTCATACAATATATCCTGATTATAGTTTTTCCTCTCTACTCCTCTCAGTTCCTTGCCACTTCTTGTCCCCTCCTGATCTATCCTTTTCTGTCTCTTATCACAAAATAACAGGTTTCTAAGAGATAACATTCAAACATGACAAAATAAAGTACAATATGATGAGTCAAGAACTGTCATATAAAGTTGAACATGGCTACCAAACAGGAGGGGGCATGTGGAGAAAACTCCCAAGAGTAGGTACAAGTATCAGAGAACTAAACATTATTATGAAGTGCCATAATATTACTAATCTAATAGCTATTATAATATATGTATATATGTATATATATATATATATATATATATATATATATATATAAATAAATCTGGTACAGGCCCATATAGGCCTGTGCTTTCTGCTTTGACAGTGGGCAAGAGTCAACTAGGAAATAATAACTTACTAAGGTTCTAAGAATGAGTGATTGTTAAGTGCTTGGCTCCAAAAGAAATTTTGACATCCCCTGTGGAACGCAGGGTATGTAACAAAAGGGAGGATGGATGTACAATGGGAAACAAAGGACACATTGAGATGATGTTGCTTGGATATGACATGTCTATTATAACCAAGATCACACAACCACTGAGACTCCCTCCATGGTTGCTGAACCAAACAAAAACAAAAATACTATGGTGGTAGGGTATATTAGGGTAAGAGGGTTATTATTTGGGAGGAGGAAGGGGGTTGGCAGGAATGGGAAAGGGATAGGATAGGTTAGTTGATTATGAATGTTATTTCACATTATGTACAACTATGATACTGTCAAAATACATATTGATATATGTTTTAGTCTAAAAGTGAGGAAAAAGAGCAGCATTCAGGAAAGAAAAGAGACCACCATTGAGAATGAATATGGATTTTCCTGAGAGTTGTAGAAGCGAGACATATTGTAATGTGGATATGGGCTTTCTAGGGGAGAGTTGCCACTGTTTTAATACTACTAACACATTCCATTTTGGCAGTTCTCATTACATCTCAAAATGTTGCTAAGAAACTTGTGTTTTATTTCTCCCCCCTTCATTTGCCTAGTGAGGTGGCTCTGGTGGAGGTCCATTGGATGGAATTACTGTGATAAAGTAAAATCTAAAGCCGTTGGAGTTGCACAAGAGTTTTGGTGCAAGTCAATTTCCTGTAAATGAAGGTTCTGATGAGATTCCTGTTAAATTGCAGGCTTAAAGTGGGGAAGGGAGTTGTTGATTGTGCAAACAGAGCTCTTGTCTCTCTGCTGGCATGAGGTTTCAATTGGATCACAGGGCAAGGCAATCTTCCCCATTCCCATCTCTTCCCCAATTCTCTTTGTTCTTCTATCTTGTCTCTATAGTAACAAAACGAACACGGTATTTGCATAAAGGCAAACACCTAAATTAATTCAATTAAACAGAGCATACAAAATAGAACACACATCAGTAGTGAGCTGCTTGCTCACAGAGGTTAGAAAGTGGTATTTGAGAAAAGCCAGTATCTTCAACAAATTGTTCTTTGCCCTGCATAAAACTCAACTTGAAAGAGATCAGATACCTTAAAAAAAGATTCAAACTTTGGAACTACAAGAAGAAAATATAAATATTTGATGATATTAACATGGAAAAAATTAGTCTATAGGACTCCAAAAGCCCAACAAACAAGGCACTTGACAAATGCACTGTATCAGGTTAAAAGATTTGAACAGCAAGGGAAAAATTGGCTAACAGTCAGGGACAGGCTATTTCTCAGCCGTTAGTAAAAGATGAATACATAGTATATGTAAAACACTAAAAATCTTAACATCGAAATAACAACAATGCACAGAAAATAGTTAAATGTGCTAAACTTAAATTTCTAAAAAAAAAGGCAGAGAATACAGGAAAAAAATTTCAAAATATTATTAAGCATCAAAGAAATACAAGAGGAAACTGAATTGAAATCTATTATAATTTCAGTCAAAATGGCAAATAAAAAATGTAAAAGTAAAACAATCCAAATAAAGAAAATGATAAGTAGTATATTTGGAAAAAGAAAGCTCTTATACAGGATTATTATAAACTTGATATATTACTGTTTTTAAACAAAAGTTTGGGTGACGATCAAAAACTAAAGTTTTGATTATCATGTGCTCCAGCTACCCTACTTCTAAGTATTTTTTTAGAAGAAATAAAATCACCATGCAGAAAAGATACCTGCATGCCATGTTTGTTATAGCATTATTCACAATGGCCAACATTCGGGGTCAGTCCAGGGGTCAACAGATGAATGGATAATGAGATTGTTGCCAAATGCCAAAATGCATGACTGATGAAACTACTGAGAATAAGTGACTGTTGGATGCTTAATACTAAGTGGGACATTGTTATCAGTGCCTACTCCCTTCAAGTGCTCAGCTAACATCACAGAAGAAGGGACAGAAAGAATTTATTATAGAAGCCAGAAGAAATGAGTAGGCTGAGGAGACATGCTTTTCTCCATTGTGTACATTCTTACCTTTATGGAAAGTCATCTTGATTTGTGTGCTTCTTTATGGATCCTCTGTTCTATTATACTGGTCTAGTTGGTGTATTTCTGCTAATTCTTTTTTCTACTAGTATTTCAAGTATAAAATGGCAATTACATTCACCTTCTCACAAGAGCTGTGATACTGCCCAAGGCTCACATACCATTATGCCCTCCAACATTTTCTTATGAAGTAGGGATGGAATAAAAACTCATAGGCCTATTCCTGGAGAACTTTCAGGTGTAAATAGTGCTGGGGGAGGGGAACATGATTTTTAGTGGCATAGCCACTGGTAAGTCACACATGCTCCTATAAATAGCCCTTTACCCATTATGGAGGTATACATCCCTAACTAATTGCATCAGGTTCCCCCGAATTCTCATAAATGTAGAAGGGTGGTGAGATTAGTTGGTAAGAGAAAAGAGGTCAGTGGGACAGAGAGAGGGCAAGACAGAGTAATGGAGACAAATATGATGAAAATAAATTATGTACATCTATGAAAATGTACAATGAAACCTATTGTTATGGGTATTTAATAAATATTAATTAAAAAGAAATTGTGGTATGTATATACAGGGAGTTTCCATAAAGAAGAATGAATTCATGTTATTTGTGCAGAAATAGATGGAATTGGAGATATAAACTTGATTCAGAGAGACAAGTAGCAAAAATTATTTCTCATGTATGGATACTAAGCCTCAAAAAACTGAAGAAATATGATGTGTAAGGAGAAGACAGACTACTAGGAAAGTGGAAGGGAATTTGGTGAAGGAGAGCAGAGAGACCCAGAGAAGGCAAATGGAATCACATTCTTACAACATGTTGTACACGTGTATAAATACATCGTGGGGAATCCATATGCCTGGAAAATGAACACATGCTGATGAGTATAGCAAAGAAATCAAAATGCACCAGACAGTACCAAACTCAGATAAGTCATTTGTAATATACATTTGAATGAAGCTCAGTGTTGTGTTCTTACCCTATACACGGATGGGTGAAGAAAAAAAATGAGAATTTACTGATGTTCTTGAATAAAGGTACACTGTGATTCTGTTGGATCAAAGAAAGTTAAAATCTACAGTACCAATGTGATAGCAAACTTTAATATCAGCACATGGGCGGCAGAGGCAGATGGATCTCTGTGCACTTGATGCCAGCCTTGGCTACAGCGCAAGTTCAAGGACAGCCAGAGGTGCATGAGAGCAGTCAACTTTCCAGAGCATCCGTCTGTGACTCTACTTGCCTTCCCTTTTTGTCTTCCCTCCAGTACTCTCTGAATTGCTCATTCAAATACTTCAGAATCCACAGAGAAACAGTGGATGGAGCCTGGCAATTTTTATGGAAGATTAGGAGGAATGATTGTGGGCCTGAAGGAAATAGGAAAACCACAGGAAGGTGAACAGAGTCAACTACCATGTGCCCTTGGGGCTCTCAGATTCTGAACCACCAACCAAAGAACATACACTGACTGGAACTAGGCTTCACACATTTAAGCAGATGGGGAGCTTGTTCTGCATGTGGGTCCTGAATAACTGGAACGAGGGCTATCCCAAAAGCTGGTGCCTATATATGGTGGGATATGTTCTAGCTGGGTTGCCTTGCCTGGCTTCAGTGGGAGAGGAAGCAACTACCCTGGCAGAGACTTAAAATGCTATGGCAGAGCTGGGGGTGGAGGGTATATATTCAGAGGGCCCCCCACCTGCTCAGAGGAGAAGGAGGAGGGACATGAGGGAAGGATCCTGAGAACTGGTGACTGGGAGGGGACCAGTGAGCTGGATATAAAGTAAATAAGAAAAAAATATAAATTTAAATTAAAAAATGCTTCAAAATCACTCATTATTTTATGCTTGTGACTCTCCATGATCCGTAATTCACATCTTCACTTCTTCAGCTACCACATACGAGTTCTTTCACTTTGTTACTTTGAATCCGTGTTGTATTTCTAATAATCTTTCAGTCTCCTGCTTATTCCATTCAATAAAACAGAGGATGCCTCCCTGTGTGAGAAGTGAGGGTCAGCAGCTGGGGTAAACAAGGATGAAGAAACTAGACCATTTCTTACCGGTTTTCCTCTATCACAGATTTATTAAAATTTTTTCCACCCAAACTTGTAAGACTGTTTTGAGGTTTGCATTGAAAATTTTTTAAGGAAACTAAACCCAATTGTTAAACATCAGTTTAATATTTAGTGTTCCCCAACACCTACTATATTTCAGGTCCTGGAATACATCTTGAGTTCAGAGTTGTGAAACCTTTCAGGGAAGCTGAAATTTGTGAGAGTAGCAGATGAGAAGAAACTTGGGAATCTGGATGTGTATCCTAAGAGCTGCAGTAACAACTTGACAGGCAGATTACCACTGGGTAATGGTGGCATGGGCAATAGAGAGGGTAACCCAAAGTTTTCTGATTGGATTTGAGACCTGTACCACAGTAGTGATTTATTGTGTAATCCTGATTGAAAGCCCATGGCTGCAGAAGTTCTAGGCCCTATAGAGGGACCTATTACTGTTTTACTAAATAGTCATGATTTCAAACTGCCTTATAAATGTTTATCTTTATATCCATTGTTTAATGCTACCCTCAGTTCTATTCAGAGAAGCTTCTGAGTGTTGTGGTTGACTGTTCATGCAGGAACTCCTAACTGGTCAGTGTGCAGAAGATAAATGACTGTTGATGCCTAGACCTAAGTGTGGCATCTGTATTACTCTCCAAAGAAAAGGGAGCATTGCAGGAGATGGGAAGTAAAAATAAGAGTGTGGTGAGGAATGTTATAAAATTCTTCTCGATACAAACAAGACCTATGAACTGACAACAGCTCTGATTACCTCTACAACATCTGCCCAAAATGGGTTACCAATGTTCCATCATGAATGAAAGATGAGCTCTTGAGGACCTATTGTTAGCTGAGGAGGATTATTTGCAGTTAATGGTTTCTAAAGAATGGGTGTAAGTGTAATTTTCTTCAGTGGTGTAGTCCCTAATAAGTGACCTGTGCTTCAGTAAATAACCTCACATATATTCATACAAGCAAGTCCAGTTAAAATCAATGGCTCAAAAAAAAAAAAAAAACAAAAACAAAAAAAACAAAAAACAAAAACCAAACCCTCAAACACAAAAATAAAGTTAAAAGAACACTTATTAAGAAACAGGGGCTCAGCAGAAATTGGAGAAATTTAGAGAGTATAATGGGTTTGTATGAGAATAATCAAAAACTGTTATATATTTACATGCAGTAATTAAAGAAAAAAGAATTAGCAAGCAAAACTGTGAATTTATCAGTGAGTGCATACCATTTGTGTCCTTTTATGACTGGGTTACCTCACTCAGGATGATATTTTCTAGTTCCATCCATTTGCCTAAGAATTTCATGAAGTCATTGTTTTTAACAGCTGAGTAGTACTCCATTGTGTAAATGTACCACATTTTCTGTATCTAAGAGACAATTCACAGACCATATGAAGCTCAAGAAGAAGGAAGACCAAAGTGTGGATGCTGCAGTCATTCTTAGAAGGAGGAACAAAATTCTCACAGAAGGAAATACAGGGACAAAGAATGGAGCAGAAACTGAAGGAAAGGCCATCCAGAGACTGCCCCACCTGGGGATCCATCCCATATGTAGCCACCAAACACAGACATTATTGCTGAAGCCAAGAAGTGCTTGCTGATGCCCTGATATGGCTGTCTCCTTAGAGGCTCTGCCAAAGCCTGACTGATAACAGACGAAGATACTGATACAGATGAGGATGGTTACAGCTAACTATCGAACTGAGCATGGGAACCCCAATGGAGGAGTTAGAGAAAGAACTGAAGGGGCTGAAGGTGTTTCCAAAGCCATAGGGAGGGTAACAATATCAACCAACCTGACCCCCACCAGGGCTCCCAGTGACTAAACCACCAACCATAGAGTATACTGGAGGGACTCATGGCTCCAGCTGCATATGTAGCATAGGATGTTGTATGGCATCAATAGGAAGAGAAGTCCTTAGCCCTGTGAAGGCTCATTTCCTCAATGTAGGGGAATGCCAGGGTGTTCAAGTGGGAGTGGGTGGGTGGGATTGGGAACATCTTCATAGAAGCAGGGAGTGGGGATGAGAGAGGGGGAAAGGGAACAACATTTGAAATTTAAAATATCCAATAAAAATGAAAAAACTGTGAATTTAAATTATCCTCTCTGTGGTTCTGTTTCCTCATATTTATACTTTGAATAATAAGAGTAATTTTTAGAATTATTTTTTAATATTAAATATATAAGTTCATATAATTGTTTAGAATTATGTCTGGCTCTGAAATAGCATAGACTGCCACATGTTAGGCATCTAAGGGTGTGCCTTTTTGCTTCTCCTCCCTCCTTGCTTTCTCTTCCTCCTCCTTCTCTTTGTGCTCATTTTCCTTCAGGACATTAAAGCATGCTGTCATTACATCAGGAGGAATGCTGGAGTTGACATTTTCAGCCTCACAGAAGCTGCTTGTCGGCCAATATCACACAAGTCAGGGCATGATTTAGAGCTATAGACTCTCAGTAGCTCTCAAGTTGTGAATAGCAATACCTATACAGGCAGGTTTTTCTACAGAGTTTTGGCAATCGTGTCCGTACTTACCATTGGCTGCATCTTATAGCACACTAACCCCTGTGCTTTCTCTATTGTATTCGTTTCTTTGTGGAGACTACCCTTCTAAGGTTTTCCAAATGTGTTGCAGTGCAGTCTACCTGATCCCTGGTACTTCCAATTAGTTGTCAATGTAGGGCTTCTATTCTTGTAATAATTTTAAGTGATTTTTATCTAAAGTGTTTCTGATTTATCATCACTTAGGGGTTTTGCCTTTGTCTGTTTTAGCTAAACGTCAGTGTGTGTGTGTGTGTGTGTGTAGGTTTCCACAGGGGCCAGAAGACGGCATCTCATTCTCTGCATCTGGTTACCGGCAGTTATGAGTCACATGGCATAGGTAGTGAGAGCTGAATTTGAGTCCTTTGCAAGTGTGATATACATTAATCACAGCCGGGCCATCTCTTCAGTCCCCATACTATTTCTATGTGAATACCCCATTGCAACATTTCCAACTATCCCTCTTGTTCTCCAACCCCTCCTAAGATCCCTCTCAAATGTAGGACTTTTTTTTTAAATTACTGTTTTACACACACACACACACACACACACACACACACACACACACAACAAGAGAGAGAGAGAGAGAGAGAGAGAGAGAGAGAGAGAGAGAGAGAGAGAGAGAGAGAGTTAGTTGACCCCTTGGGATCAGAAAATATATTACTGGGGTTATTCTGGGAGAAAACTGAATCTCTGAATCTTAATAGTAATGTACCCTAAGTGAGACCTGCCTAGTGACCATACCGGATGACTTGCCTTCATTGTATTTTTTTTTAAAGCAACTGTCCTGTTGTGTAATGTTGAATATAACTATTCCCATCCAGCATTGAGCTGATACAAAACCAATAACAAACACCACAAGAAAAATAAAGTAATATTTATGATTATGACTATTAAAAATTTTAACAAAATTGTAGTGAACTCACTCCAACTTATATTGGAAGATTTATATACACCATTAACATACGGGAATTATTTCTGGGATGAAAGAATGGCTGAACATAAGCAAATCTATAGATATGATTTACCATATGAACAGAAGCATGGGTAAAAATCATACAATCATTTCAATGAATACAAAAAAGCTTTGTGACAATAGCGAACACTTTCCCCAATTCAAACATTCAAAGCATAGTAAGTATATTAGAAATATATTTCAACATGATTAAAGGCAGCTATGATAGATCCAGAAGTAAAGTTGGGTACCATTGTGAGAAACTGAAGGCTTTTCTTTTATGATCAGGGACAAGACAAAGCCACATGCTTCATCACTTCTACTCATTTCCATTAATTCTCTGTCATTGAAAAACATTATTTGACAGAAGAGCATCTTGATTTATTTATTGTTGGTTAACATCAAAATAACTTTATTTTCTGTGCAAAACCAAGCTACAAATGTTAAACAAATAGAATGAAAATGGCCTCTGAATATATAATCATTTCCCTCTCCTTGCTCTTTCCATCTCCCCTACCTTTCCTACTCCTCTACCTTCCTTTCTTTTAGAAATTTCTCTATTTCCTATTAAACAACGTGATCTCTCCTACAAAAATTCTTTAGGTAAAACAAGAAGTTTAATACCAGATTGTTCTCTTGCCCTCATGACATTTGGTTTTCATAAGGTATTTTGCTAAATGTATTATTAAATTGTCTTATTTGCACTATTGTAAATTCTAGTTAGACTAGTACTATGACATTCACGCTCTCATCAGGAAACTGAGAACTGTCTACAAATTCACTCAAAATTACAAATCTGCTTGAAATAAAGAGCACAGACTAAACCTACTCGTTTTGCTTGTATTATGACTTTGATAATGCAATATTGGTTCATAGATATATTCATTTCAATGTCTATGTGTCTGTGGATATTTAAGTATTTAACATTTTGAATTGGAAAAAGAAATCACAAAAGCAAAAAAAAATCCAAATATAACCTCATGAAATAAAAGAAGTTTTAAAAAATGTCATGTGGAAGTTGATGTTTTCCGCTTTGATAATTTACACTGCTAAAGTTTGCTGCTGGGACAACCACTATTAATAACTTTTAATAACTCCATCATTAATTTTAAATATTTGCTTTATATATAGTATTTCAAGTATTTATGAGGAATGTATTAAGTCGTTCTTCTTTTGTTATATTCTAAGTGTATTTTGAAGTAGTAGGCTTCTCTGCTAAGCTGAAAATTTTTATAGACCATTTTTTCCCTAAGAAAATAGAATCTTCCTTTAGCTAATTAATCATAAATAATAACCCAAGGGATGCTTTTGGTAAGACTAAATTTGGAGTTTCCTTTATATTCATGAAACAAAGACAGCATGTCTAAAACTCTGTCTTGAGAATTTCTGTAAGTCCTGGGCCTCCTTGATGCTTCCTTGTTGCAGCAGGTACCTACTCCAGGATCTCAACACAGAAAAGAATGGCATGTGTTACCTCACCCATTCTAAGACCATCCCTGTTCCTGTGGCTGCACACAGAATCGTCAGTTTCTGGATAGTGATCCTAACGTGCTGAAAGGCAGCAGTGCTGGGGAGGAACACCCTAGCTCATGCTCTCCTGAGATGTCAGTAGCTGGCTCAACCCAAGGGACTTCCTGATTCTTCACCTCTCTGGGTTAGGCTACCAGTTTCTGCAGCATTTGAACCTGATTATAGACTCTGTACAGTATTCAAGTCACGGTGCCTTTCTCAGCTGTCTTAGGAAACAGACTCAGATCCTGCAGGTTTTATTAGACTCACTTCTCATGGGGACCTCACTTGGGAGAAAGGTGACAAAATAGGGACTTATTTTAAAAAATACAGTTCTTCAGGGACCTTTTGACATTTCAGAAATCATGGATTAGTTTTGATTAGTTATTAGCTCTTAAATCTCCCTCTCTCCTTTCCCTCTCTCTCCCTTCCTTCCTCCCTTTCTCTCCTTTCTTTCTTTCCCCACTTTTCTGAAAGATGTACTTTGTGTTCTCTTAGATGCTTCTTTGATTTTTTTCAGCAGAGCTTTAAAAGAATAATAAATTGTCCATGTTGAACTACTATGCAAACTGACCTTCAAGGAAGTTAATCTTAGAGCAGTTTAATAAATTACACTATTACACTAAGAAGTTATAACAGATTCTGTGCCAATTATACTAGATTTACTTATGTAACATACCCAACAAATAACGTGTGATAAATAGCTTGAAGAAATTCATTGTTTGAGAGTAAAAGGGAGGCCTAAAATCTTATAAATACTATCTCAAAAAGATAAAGGTTGTTAAGTAGTCAGTTTAGCCAGCTCACATAGAAGAAAGTAGTATACTGTGGTTATGGCTTCCAAATGACAGAGCTGAGACACTGAGCTCCTGTTGAAGAAATGGGAAAAAAAATGTGTATCTTATAGATCAAAGCCATTCATGGTCACAAAGACAATAAAGATGAGATCATTGTATACTTCTGCAGACATGGAGTTTAGGAGCTCTGAGGTGAATGTGATGTCCTTTAGTACTGAGGGATGACACTGTCCCATCGAGTCCATATTAGAAGCTTACCAAGTAAGGATCTTTGAGCCTCTGGGAAACTCAAACTTTGTGGCTCAAATCAATGCAGTTTTCAGAATATAGAGATCAATAGGCCCTGGTAAGGGAGCTATTAGTTGTAACAAAAATATACCTGAGTTTAAGATATGGCTAAACCTGTAAGTTTTTATCATTAGAGAGACAAAACAGATATTGGGGACAAAAATTTGAATAGGTAATAGCCTTGTCTACAGGACCCTTATAAAGTCATGTACAGGGGGAAAAGAAAGAAGCAGTTCTGATTATAGAAACTATAGAAATGATTTCTCAAGGAAGTCATTGCACATGTCCCCTGAGAATGGTAAGGGCAATTGCAGACAAGGAAGTTTCATGTTATCAGTATGAGTGCGGCAAGTCATTTTTGGGATTCCAAGGAGATGGTATTTTGGGTTGGGAAATAAAGACATCATCCCAGTTCTGGCTGTTTCTGCTGACTAGGCCCATCGGGCTTTATAAAAGGGCTCTGCACCACTTTGTTGCTATCCTCTTACCACTCACTCAGGTGTAGATCTGTGTTGGAGACTCTGGTGAGTACAAACTGTGGAGGATTTTCTTGGCACTTGGGTAATCATGGGTTTTAAGTTGGGAACAGAGATAACTATTTAGCCTGTTATTGTGTGAATAGAGGAAAAAGACATTGAGGATTTTCTGTTAAATTTAGCTGCATTTTGCAGATGTTCTTGACGTTAATAAGGCAAGTGATATTGAAGATTTGTTTAACTGACAGAGTTTTTGAATAGTTCCATACCCATTCCAGACACAGCTCCCTCAGAGTTATATCTCTAGGTTTGGATATTCATAGGACAGCTTAGCAAATTTGAATGGGGTAAGAGCTTTACAGGACCCTTGTGAAGCCAGGGAGGAATGGAAGTATCATTTCTGGCTACAAAAACCTTTGCAGTTGCCCCAGAATTTCACATATTTTCTAATTGTCTCCTGACCTAGCAACCTGACACAAGGTCTCAGGTAATAACTGGATAGCACCATAGTCAACTCAAATGATATTTACAATTTAATAATATAAATCCATATTCATTTCAACATTTCTGGAACTATTGTATATTGTTGTCTCATAGGAGATTTTGTCTTTAGAAACTAGAAGAATAGGTATTAGCCAACAAAAGGCTGAAGTATTGAGGCTAAACTATTCTAAAAGTAGAAATTGAGAAAGTATACAAATGGATATATTGTTGAATATTAAACAGATACCTGGAACTGCAGGGTTGATGTCCTAATATTTCTGCTAGCAGGACTATCTTTCGTGAACAGAATAGCTTGTAGTGTGCTTGTTTTTCAGATTCTCTGAGACTCAGGAGAGATGTCTTACCAAGAACAGCAGTGCAAGCAGCCTTGCCAGCTACTTCCTGTGCTGATAACTAAGTGCTCAGAGCCTTGCCTACCACTGAGATGCCCAGAGCCCTGCCTACCACTGAGGTGCCCAGAGCCCTGCCTAATACTGAGGTGCCCAGACCCCTGCCCACTACTGAGGTGTCCTGAGCCCTGCCCACCACTGAGATTCACAGAGCCATGCCCGCCACTGAGATGTCCACAACCTTGTCCACCACTGAGATGTCTAGAGCCCTGTCCACCATTAAGGTGCCCGGAGCCCTGCCCACCACTAAGGTGCCCAGAGCCCAGCTCACCACTGAGATGTCCAGAGCCCTGTCCACCACTAAGGTGCCCAGAGCCCTGCCCACCACTGAGGTGCCCAGAGCCCTGCCCACCACTGAGGTGCCCAGAGCCCTGCCCACCACTGAGGTGCCCAGAGCCCTGCTGAGGTGCCCAGACACTGAAGTGCCCAGAGCCCTGCCCACCACTGAGGTGCCCAAAGCCCTGCTCTTCATCCCGGCGCCCTGAGCATTGCATTCAGCAACAATGTCTGGAGTCTTGTCAACAGCAGATATCCCAAGTGCCATGCCCTCTTCCCCTGTGTAATGAACACTGTCCTCCACCACAGTATCCTGAGTCCTGTCAAGCAGTGAGGTCTTCACTGAAGTGCTCAGAGCCCTGTCCTCCACCATTGTGCCCTGAGTACTGCCCTCAACCACAGTGTCTTGAATCTTGCAAACCTCCAGTGTCGCCGAAGCCCTGCCCTTCACCTTTGTGTACTGATCATTGCCCTCGATCACAGTCTCTTGAGCCATGCCAACAACCAATGTCTCCAGTTCCCTACTCTCCACCCCTGTGCCCTGAGCACTGCCCTCAACCACAGTACTCTGAGTCCTATCAGTCACTGAGGTCACCAGAGCGCTGTCCTCCACAAAAATGTCCAGAGTCCTGCCCTCCACCACAGTGCTTCAAGTCCTGTCAAGCACCAAGTTCTCCAAAGCCCTGCCTTCCATGCCTACCAATGAAGTTCCCAGAACCTTGCTCTTTACTTCTGTGTGCTGAGCGCTGCTCTCAAACACAGAATCTTGAATCCAGCCAACCACTGACGTCCCTAGAGCCCTGTCTTTCACTGAGGTGCCTAGAATCCTGTCTTCCACTCCTGTGTTCTGAGCCATGTTTACAACCTCAGTATCCAGAGCTCTGTTTTCTGCAAAGATACCCAGAACCCTATTTTGCACTGCAGTGTCCTGAGCTCTGTCCACCACTGCAGTATCCTGAGCTTTGTCTACCATTGCATTGCCAACAACTTCAGTATTCTGAGCACTGCCCTTCACCACGGTGTCTTGAGACCTGCCAGCCACTAAGGTCCCCAGAACCTAGCATTCTACCTCAGTGTCCTGAGACCTGCCCTTCTCCGAGCTTTTCAGAGCCTTGCCCTCCACTACATTGCTTAGAGCCCTTCCCAGCACTGCAGCACTGGGAGCTCTGCCCTTCACCTGAAGTGTACCCTCCTCTGAGGTGCCCTGATCCATGTTGGTCTACTCCCTCCCTACTGGTACGACGTACTCCTTCACTGTACCAGCAGAAGCATCCACTCAAGAGCAAGTAACATCAGGGCCCGAAGAAAACAATATTCTGTTGTTCTGCTTGCTCTTTGGATTCTAGTGCCTCTTTTCCGTCGTGGTGGTGGATTCATCTTTCTTCAGTCCTGACTTGGGTTCCTGCCTGAAAGAGGAAGTTCTTCACTCCTGCAGCTGATATCACATTGTTAGGAGATGGAGAGCAGAATCATCACTTCAGCTTTAATGTTTGTCTGTGATTTTATCAGTGTTTTCTTTTCTGTGGCCAAGGGTGTCTATACTTTCACTTCTCCAATAAAGCATATGGTTCCTGGCATAGTCCCATCATTTTATTTTATGTTTGTTTTTACTCTTAGCTGTTAACTCTGTCAGATGGATGTTCCCTTTTCTTCCTACAGAATTGTTGAAATCAGATTTTTCCCACCACTAAATTTGCTTTAGAATGAAACATTTCTTTTGTCTTATTTAGTATAAATAGGTTTTTCACTTTTATCTAATTTGTCACGCTGAGCATGAAAAGGTCATTTAGCTACACTTTGATTTCTACAAGGGAAAAAAAAACTGAAAAGAATGTGTTCAGCTCAGAACATTGTAACAAGCTAATTTATTCACCAATATGTTTAATGGTCTGTGCTATGCTAGATAGTCTCTTACATTCTGGGGTATGAATATTGGTACTGTGGATACTGGCTGTTTGATCAAATATTTTCACAGTTCTTTTTTTTTTTATTATTAACTTGAGTATTTCTTATATACATTTCGGAGTGTTATTCCTTTCCGGTTTCGGCAAACATCCTTCCCTCCCCACTTCCTTATGGTGTTCCCTCCCCACCCTCCCCATTGCCGCCTCCCCCGACAGTCTAGTTCACTGGGGGTTCAGTCTTAGCAGGACCCAGGGCTTCCCCCTTCCACTGGTGCTCTTACTAGGATATTCATTGCTACCCCACGAGGTCAGAGTCCAGGGTCAGTCCATGTATAGTCTTAGGTAGTGGCTTAGTCCTGGAAGCTCTGGTTGCTTGGCATTGTTGTACATATGGGGTCTCGAGCTCCTTCAAGCTCTTCCAGTTCTTTCTCTGATTCCTTCAACGGGGGTCCTATTCTCAGTTCAGTGGTTTGCTGCTGGCATTCGCCTCTGTATTTGCTGTATTCTGGCTGTGTCTCTCAGGAGCGATCTACATCCGGCTCCTGTCGGTCTGCACTTCTTTGCTTCATCCATCTTGTCTAATTGGGTGGCTGTATATGTATGGGCCATTTTCACAGTTCTTAAGCAGTTTATACTTTGAAAGAAATTTTGATCATCTATCTCACACACACACATACACACACACACACACACACACACACACACACTCCTCAAATGGTAGTAATGCAAAGGTTATATTTGAAACAAAACTGGTTAGCAATATTTTTTCTAAAGTGTGTTTTGTGCGAATTTCATTTCTACTGAATTAATCAGCAAATGAAAAGAAATATTCAGAATAGAATTTATCTGTATTGAACAAGTACATGGGTTTTTCTTGTCAATATTCTCTAAGGACAATAATAGCTATTTACACATATCATTTATACTATACCAGATGTTACATAACCCAGACATATGAACTTGTGGACAAATACTATGCCATTGTATATAAGATGGACATCTGAGGATTTTGGTATCCCAAGGGGAGTTCCACGAACACTAGAGGTAATTTTATATGCATACATAGACTTTCCTACATATACACATATATTTATATCATGTTACTATTTCAGTTGATGATATGCTGCATTCACATTTATATCAGCCTTTGAAACAAACTTATAAAGATTTTTTGAAAGAATTTAATGTTTGTCAATGCACATGTGTATATTTGTACTTTCAGGTGATCAGGAAATGGAAGTCATGAAAAAAAAAGCAGAAGGGAGGGAAAAAATGAAGGTAAAAAATGAAAGGAAGAAAGCAAAGGAGAAAGGCAAGAGGCAATATTAAGATGAAAAGAGCCAAAGACAATGATGGTGGAGTTACTGGGAATTCATTTGTATTTCACAGTGTCTACAATAAGCACCTTGTGTGCATTTGCTGTGGTGTGTGTGTGTGTGTGTGTGGTATATGGTGCATATACAAGAATGTTCTTGTGAAAGTTAGAGCAGAGCACTGAATGCATTTCTCTATCCATCTCTGCTTCACTGCTCTGGTCAGGGACTTTTATTGATTTGGAAACTCACTCTTTTAATTTGATTTGGCTTCTTAGATCTGCTTCTTTCTTCTTCTAAATGATGGGGTTACAGGCACACACTGCTATACCGGCTTTTCACATGGGTGCTCAGAGTGTAAGTGCAGGTTCTTATGCTTGCTGAGCAAGCACTCCTAGCTACTGAGTTGTTTCCGTATTCAATAATTGATACTTTTCAAAAACTATCATTAACCCTTTAAACAACCAGCCTTTATGACTCCATATAATAATTTCAGACCTACTCAAATTATGATTCATGAGGCTGAAGGTGGTTCAGTAGTTAAGAACTCATATTGCTCACAGATGACCCAAGTTCGTTTCCTAGCTATGAGGGTGAAAATCAGCATTTATTTTGTTTTTAATTTAAAATTTATGAGTTTTTATGATATTCTGATTGTTGAGGTATTTTATTATAATTTGTTGTATTTTTTTTCTGAAGTTTCTATTAGCTTTGACAAACAAATACCTGGCTTACCCAGATGCTTACATTTTTTGTATAACTACGGCACTATGTGTTTCTTTCTCACACTTATTGGCACTCATGATTCTTTTCTTGAGAAATATCAACATCAATGTTCCCATGTTTATGTCACAAATTCATTATATTCTCACATAATGATTCAACCTTCAACATGTTACCTTTTTATTTTTTATATCTTCAAAATTCATGTAATATGTATAGGAGTAAATAGAGTAGCAAGGGAATGCTGGGCACAGGAAAAAATAGAGGACAGCAAAGAACAAAGCTCTTACCATTAAAGGTTCAAGGAATGGAGACATCCAAACTACAGTTGTGATGCTGAAAAAGACAGTTGAACAGGGTCTCATAAGTGTTTTAGTTGTCTGTTATTTGTTGAGAGTACTTAGATATATTAAAAAGAATAGACCAGAAAATTGCTGTCATCTCAGATACTACTTCAATAAGAGATAATCTAGTGTCACTTGATTTTGTAATATAGTTGTTTTAACATAGTTAGTTATTGATTTAATTCTCCTAATAGTCGAGCTGTAAAAATAGTGGCTAACAGCATGAGAAAGTTTTATAATATCCTTCTGAAGCTCTATAACAAGACAGGTACAGGCAAAACTGCTGTTTTAGGGACAGACGTAGCTTAAATGGCCATCACAGTCAGTAGGACTGTGATTATATGTATTCTTATGCATCAGAATGCAATCAGAAGTCAAGCAGTGCAAGAAGCACATGAACCAGAAAAATTGATGCAAAGAGAAAGAAAAGCAAGATTCTTGCAGATAACAAACCAGTCACAAGAATAGCTTTCAAGGTGCTAAGGATTGATTATGAATAACTGCACCTTGAGAGGCTTACTTTAGTCAAAATATAAACAGTAAGTATAGAAGGCAAAATATATAGGAAGTCCTAAAATATTTTCAGAAATTGTGTTGTCCCCAGGAGTGCTGGCATATTCAGTAAAAGAGACTCCTAACCCTACCAAATATTTCCTTAATGCATTTTATGTAGAAAGATACCTATTAATATAAAATCTTTTAGCCCCTCAGTAGCCATTTGTAATCATGGATTATTGTCCAAGAGTTCTAATGCCCCCAAATCGAATTTGGGATGGGTATATTACTTTGTATTGTAATAGTATTTTTTGTGTCTCCTTTTAATTTCAACAGTCCTTGATCCCCAAATTTAACTTGTAATTTAAATATTCCAAGTATTCCAATATCGGTATTCCCACTTCTTGATTGAACTTATAAATTCCACCATTTCATATCCCTGGGGTCATCTTTTTTACAAAGTACTTATCCCTTATTTTCCAAAACCAATAATGTCAACTTCTAGACTTCTATTAACTTAAGTATATGACCCCTTCAACAATAGAGATTTTTTTTTTAATTTGGTGCCACCTTTAATAAGATAGTCAGTGTACAAGAAGCAGAGGTTGAACAATTACATATTGATGTCACCATCATAGAAAACAAAAGTCATAGGAGTTGTAGCCTGATAATGACACTCCAAGGTGCATTCTGGTTTTTGGAACAGTTTCTTAATTTTTCCCAATTAGAGAACCCTGCTTTTTGAGACTGTAAAGTTGCCTATCTATAGACTGGTGATCTTCAAGCCCCTTGAAGAATGTTTCCAACAGGTTCTAAGGTTGATAATCCCATCATTTCTCAACAGGGCTTTATAGACTGCCATGGTATCTGATATGAATCTGTAACAACACAAGTAAACCTTTCTCTCCATATTTTTATGTACCTGCTCTATGACAGTGCCTCTCAGATAAATACTCTCACCCCACTGGAACTCATATATTTATTAAGTGATTTTTCTCTTCCTTTCCAAAACATTTTTAGCAGTTGATATGTTATGATCATCTAGGATTTCAAAATTTAAAGTATACAGAGCTTTTAAAGATTGGCCATGAGTAGGAACTGTCCCCTTTCTCATTTTTTAATGTAAACCTTTAAGGTGCAATTTTGATGTTCCATGATAGCTTGACCAGTTTAGTAATAAGGATTACCTGGTTTTGATTTATGCCACAAATAGCAAAATCTATTGCAAAGCCAATGCAAGATAAGTGGAGGTATTGTCAGGTTTAACTTTTTGTGGAGGACCTAAGACTGTAAAACACTAATAATTAATTTCATGACTTACCTTTTCATCAGAAAATATAGAAGCCCAGAAGGTAGACATGGTACCAACAGTGACACAAGTGACACACTCAAGGCAGCTAAATATTTAGATAAGAGTGTATCCTTTGGTCATAATCCATTGGGTAGCTTCCTCAAGGATCAGTTTTACTAGTGAAAAAAGGAATATTTGACAACTCAGAAGGTCCAAGGATTAGCTTTGGGATGGAAAGAGGTTCTGAGAGCAGGGGTGTCTGGGAGCAGCAAAAAGAACAACTCGTCTAATTGTGGAACCAAGCTGAAGACCTGTGTTCTGTTTACTAGTCTAAGAGACCTTTCTGTCCATGTCTTGCTTGTGTTGTGTGTGTGTGTGTGTGTGTGTGTGTGTGTGTGTGTGTGTGTGTGTGTGTGTGTGTGTGTGTGTGTGGCAGGGGGGGGGGGGAATGTGCGCGTGTGTATGCGCGCACGCAGCTGCCTGCCTGCCTGCCTGCCTGTCTGTCTGTCTCTCCATTCTCCAATCAATCCTTTTTATCCTAAAAATATTCTCCGGATAGCTATATCCTGCAGAAAATAGGTTTTGCCTTTAATTTTACATATCAATCTAGTCCTTTACTCCAGGTTTCTTTTTGATTATCTTATGAATTAGCATCCCATGACCCCAGCACTTTGAATCTTAAGAGACAGCAAGCATACATTTTTTCTTAATATTCCAAAATAATTCAGAGATCTGTCTGCCTTTCTTAAGCACAGAAGATAAACTGGTTGGGTTGATATTACCATTCCTATGATAGATACCTGGGCCTAACTTCCCTCTGCCCTAGGCTGACCTTGAACTCAGGAATCTGCCTGCCTTTGTATCTTTCTGACAAGCTGGCTCATAGTGGCTGCTCTTGTTCCTTTAGAGTCATGAAGACTCTCATAACTCATATTGCTTCCTTATATTTTGCATAGTTGAGAAACTATTTATATATTTGAACTCATGTATTTAGAGCTCTTTCCATAGCCTCAAAGGCTGTCCTGAAAATAGCAGTGGTTGCTCTTTTGTGGAGACAAAGCCACACTCTTGACTTCTGCTGTTTCTAATTCTCATTCCTCGGAGGAGTATAGAAATATGTACATTACTACACAAACAAACCTTATGCCCACAACAGCCCTCGACATTTATAGAGGCTCACATCCAGCAGGCACCATGTCCAATGGCCAGGAACCACATCACTCTGTCTTCACCATGACCACACCAGCCCAGCAGCAGAAGAGTGACAGGAATTGGTGATATGTAGTATTTAGGATGAGAGCAAACAAAAGCATTTTTGTATAAAGGAGACTTGAGCGTGAGTAAATACATGTAGAGCATCTTGGTAGATCTAAGAACACCGTCTTTCTACCTGGTATTTCTCCAGCACTAGGGAAGGAGAAAACTCAGAATGAGCTCTAATATGACTGTCCTATACAGGAAGGTTTCCTTGTCTTATCAACAGTTTATCCTGGAAAAAAATTATCATTGTATATAATGGTAACAGTCTAAAATGGGGTAACAAAACAGTAACATATTGGAAATCAGTTATGGTATTAAATGGAGTGGAAGCATCTTTTATTAATATTTACCCAGCACACATCTCATTTTGTTGTGTTGATGAAAGGATATTTGTATAATCTTTATGTGAGGTTCAGTATAGACTGTCCATCCACGACTGGTACCATCAGTAAAGTAGAAAGTATTATGCCCAGATTGTAGAAATCCCAAAGACCACCATAGAACCAATTCCAATGCAAGTCACACAAAGGCCTTTTATTACAATTATTACAAGATCGAGCAGGGACTTTACTGTCTCTAATGCAGTGAATCAGAAAAGAGAGCCAGGAACTCAAGGGAGACAAAGCTTTTATAGGGCACACTGCACATTCCATAACTTTCCACACAAGTAGGCTCCTGATTGGTTAGTATTTCCAACTTGTTTTTCTGGCACAGACAAAAGGATAGAGTTACAAAGGGGGTCACAGAGAGCAGCATATATGACTGTTGAATCACTTAGCAATAAGGCCATTTGGCTCCCTCATAAAAAAAAATAGATTGGCTTTTGCTATGGAGTATTTCTGGCCCAGGCCTTGTCTGCATGTTTTTTCTTTTTTTCCTGGGACTAGGGAACTGGCATAGGGGGTTGGTACTTTCAGGGGCCTTCATTCCAGAACTAGGTGAAAAGTTGGAACTTGCAGGGGCTTGCATTCAAAATAGAGCAGATGCCTATGTCTCAAAAAAGCTTCCTTTATGGGGAAGGGTAGGAACTTTGGGAACTATGTAAAGAACAGATTTTAAGAATAGTTTGCTTTAGGCTAAACTTTGATAACGTTGAGACAATACAATAGCAGATAGAAAATTTTGACACTGTAAATGAATTAAATTTGTATCTTACATGAGTAAAACATAATTTATGGCATACTAAAGAAATTTAATAATTTATAAGGTAACTGATCATTAACTGGTATGTTTTATTACGTTTATTAGTTTATTATAAATTAGTATTTTTATAAAATTAGGATAGTTTATTCATGTTATGATTATAATTTTGAGCCTTGAAGACTACAATTTAGAGTTCAAGTTTTCTTTTATTTAGGTGTGCACCATCATGCCTAGCCCTGGTATTGTATTAGTGAGGTATGGACTATTCTGATAAATTATTATATTAACCCTGACAGATTGTTCTTGTAAAATAAGCTCAATTTGTTAAGAGACAGGGTCTAGGGGCACTTGCTTCTTTTCCAAGGGACTCAAATTCGTTTTTTCTCTCATTTTTATTAAATTGGGTATTTCTTATTTACATTTAAAATGTTATTTCCTTTCCTGGTCTCCTGCCATCAGTCCCCTGACCCCTCTATCTCCCCTTCTATACGGATGTTCCTCTCCCCATCCACCCCCATTACTGCCCCCCAACAATACCCTACTGACTTCCCCTTCCACTGGTGCCTCAATAAAGCTATTCACTGTTACTTATGCAGTTGGATCCCAGGGTCAGTCCATGTACATAATCTTTGGGTAGTAGTTTAATCCCTGGGAGCTCTGGTTGGTTGGCAATGTTGTCCTTAAGGGGTTGCAAGCCACTTCAGCTCTTTCAGTCCTTTAATTCTTCCAACAGGGGATCTGTACTCAGTTCAGTGGTTTGCTGCTGGCAATCGCCTCTGTATTTGACAAGTTCTGGCTGTGTCTCTCAGGAGAGATCTATATCTGGTTCCTGTCAGCATGTACTTCTTAGCTTCATTTAATCTAGTTTTGGTGGCTGTATATATATGGGACATATGTGGTGCAGGCTCTGAATGGCCGTACCTTTAGTCTCTGCTCTAAACTTTGCATCCCTATCTCCTTCTATGGATATTTTTGTTCCTCTTCTAAAGAAAGAATGAAGCATCTGCATTTTATATTTTATATTATTTGGGACTACTATGAAGGGTGTTGTTTCCCTAATTTCTTTGTCAGCCTGTTTATCTTTTGTGTAGAGGAATGCTACTGATTTGTTTGAGTTAATTTTATACCCAGCCACTTTGCTGAAGTTGTTTATCAGGCTTAGTAGTTTTCTGGTGGAACTTTTGGGGTCACTTAATTATTCTATCATATCATCTTCAAATAGTGACATTTTGACTTATTCCTTTCCAATTTGTATCCCCTTGACATCCTTTTGCTGTGTGTTTGTTCTGCCTAGGAATTTGAGAACTATATTGAGTAAGTAGGGAGAGAGTGGGCAGCCTTGTCTAGTGCCTGATTTTAGTGGGATTGCTTCAAGTTTCTCTCCATTTAGTTTAATGTTAGCAACTGGTTTACTGTATATGGCTTTTACTATGTTTAGATATGGACCTTGAGTTCCTGTTCTTTTCAGGACTTTTATCATGAAGAGGTGTTGAATTTTGTCAAATGCTTTCTCAGCATATAATCAAATGATCATGTGGTTTTTATCTTTGAGTTTGTTTATATAGTGGATTATGTTGTTAGTTTTCCTTATATTGAAATATCCCTGCATTCCTGGGATGAAGCCTACTTGATCATGATGGATGATCGTTTTGATATGTTCTTGGATTCGGTTTGCAAGAATTTATTGAGTATTTGGCATCAATATTCTTAAGAGAAATTTGCATGAAGTTCTCTTTCTTTGTTGGGTCTTTGTGTGGTTTATGTATAAGAGTAATTGTTGCTTCATAGAATGAATTTGGTAGTGCTCCATCTGTTTCAATTTTGTGGAATAGTTTGGACAGTATTGGTATGAGGTCTTCTATGAAGGTCTGATGGAATTCCGTACTAAACCTATCTGTTCCTGGTCTCTTTTTGGTTGGGAAACTTTTAATGCATGCTTCTATTTCTGTAGGAGTTATAGGGTTGTTTAAATGGTTTATCTGTTCCTGATTTAACTTTGCTACCTAGTATTTGCCTAGAAAATTGTCCATTTCCTCCAGATTTTCAAGTTTTGTTGAATATAGGCTTTGTAGTAGGATCTGATGATTTTTTGAATTTCCACTGATTCTGTTGTAATGTCTCCCTTTCAATTTCTGATTTTGTTAATTTGGATACACTGTCTGTGCCCTCTGATTAGTCTGGCTAAGGGTTTATCTATCTTGTTGATTTTCTCAAAGAACCAGCTTTTGGTTCTGTTGATTCTTTGTATAGTCCCCTTGTTTCTGCTTGGTTAATTTCAGCCCTGAGTTTGATTATTTTCTGCCTCCTACTCCTCTTGGGTGTATTTGTTTCTTTTTGTTCTAGAGCTTTTAGGTGTGCTGTCAAGCTGCTGATGTATGCTCTCTCCTGTTTATTTTTGCAGGAGCTCAGAGCTATGTGTTTTCCTCTTAGCACAGCTTTCATTGTGTCCCATAAATTTGGGTATGTTGTATGTTTATTTTCCTTAAATTCTTAGAAGTATTTAATTTCTTTCCTTAAGTCTTCCTTGACCAAGTTATCATTTAGTAGAGCATTGTTCAATTTCCATGTACATGTGGGCGTTCTTTCCTTATTGTTGTTATTGAAGACCAGCCTTAGTCCATGGTGGTCTGATAGGATGCATGGGATTATTTCTATCTTTCTCTATCTGTTGGGGCCTCTTTTGTGACCGATTATATTGTCAGTTTTGGAGAATGTGCCATGAGGTGCTGAGAAGAAGGTATATCCTATTGTTTTAGGATGGCATGTTCTATAAATATCTGTTAAGTCTATTTGTTTCATAACTTCTGCTAGCCTTTCAATGTCTCTGTTTAATGTCTGTTGCCATGATCTGTCCATTGATGAGAGTGGGGTGTTGAAATTTCCTCCTATTATTGTTTGCAGTACAATGTGTGCTTTGAGCTTTAGTAAGGTTTCTTTTATGTATGTAGTTACCCTTGTATTTGGAGCACAGATATTTAGGATTGAGAGTTCATCTTGGTGGATTTTTTTCTTTGATGAATATGAAGTGTCCTTCTTTATCTTTTTTGATGAGTTTTGGTTGCAAGTCAATTTATTCAATATTAGAATGCCTACTCCAGTTTGCTTCTTCAGACCATTTGATTGGAAGTGGTTTTCTAGCCTTTTACTCTGAGGTACTGATTGTCTTTGTCTCTGAGGTGTGTTTCCTGTAGGCAGCAAAATGCTGGGTCCTCTTTACTTATCCAGTCTGTTAATCTGTGTCTTTTTATTGAGGAATTGAGTCCATTGATTTGAGATATATTATATAACAGTGACTGCTGCTTCCTAGTTTTTTTTTGTATTTGGAGGTGGGATTATGTTTGTGTGCTTCTTCTCCTTTAGTTTTGTTGCAAGGGGATTACTTTCTTGCCTTTTCTAGGGTGTAATTTACCTCCTTGTGTTGGGCTTTGACAATTTTTATCCTTTGTAGGACTGGATTTGTAGAAAGATATTGTGTAAATTTTGTTTTGTCATGGAATGTCTTGGTTTCTCTTCAATGTTTAATCATAGTTTTGCTGGATACAATAACCTGGGCTGGCATTTGTATTCTCTTAGGGTCTGTATGACATCTGTCCAGGATCTTCTGGCCTCCATAGTTTCTGGTGAGAAGTCTGGTGTGATTCTGATAGGTCTGACTTTATATGTTACTTGACCTTTTTCCCTTACTGCTTTTTATATTGTTTCTTTGGTTTTTTCATTTGGTGTTTTGACTATTATGTGACATGAGTAACTTCTTTTCTGATCCAATCTATGTGGAAATCTGTAGGCTTCTTATATGGTTATGGGCATCACTTTCTGTAGGATAGGGAAGTTTTCTTCTATGATTTTGTTGAAGATATTTACTGGCCCTTTAAGTTGGAAGTCTTCACTTTCTTCTATATCTATTATTGTTAGGTTTAATCTTTTCATTGTGTCCTGAATTTCCTGTATGTTTTGGGCTAGGAGCCTTTTCCATTTTACATTATCTTTGACAGTTCTGTTGATGTTTTCTATGGTATCTTCAGCTCCTAAAATTCTTTCTTCTATCTCTTGTATTCTGTTGGTGATGCTTGCATCTATGACTCCTGATCTCTTCCCTAGGATTTCTATCTCCAGGGTTGTCTCCCTTTCGGCTTTCTTTATTCATTCTATTTCCATGTTTAATTCTTGGATGGTTTTGTTCATTTCCTTCTCCTGTTTGGTTGTTTATTCCAGTAGTTCTTTAAGGGTTTTTTTTTTTCCGTCTTTATTAACTTGGGTATTTCTTATTTACATTTCAACATCCCCTAACTGGTCCCCTCCCCTTTCTTTTTTTTTTTTAATAGATATTTTTTTTATTATTATTAACTTGAATATTTCTTATATACATTTCGAGTGTTATTCCCTTTCCCGGTTTCCGGGCAAACATCCCCCTCCCCCCTCCCCTTCCTTATGGGTGTTCCCCTCCCCACCCTCCCCCTATTGCCGCCCTCCCCCCAACTGTCTAGTTCACTGGGGGTTCAGTCTTAGCAGGACCCAGGGCTTCCTCTTCCACTGGTGCTCTTACTAGGATATTCATTGCTACCTATAAGGTCAGAGTCCAGGGTCAGTCCATGTATAGTCTTTAGGTAGTGGCTTAGTCCTGGAAGCTCTGGTTGCTTGGCATTGTTGTACATATATGGGGTCTCGAGCCCCTTCAAGCTCTTCAGTTCTTTCTCTGATTCCTTCAGCGGGGTCCTATTCTCAGTTCAGTGGTTTGCTGCTGACATTCGCCTCTGTATTTGCTGTATTCTGGCTGTGTATCTCAGGAGCGATCTACACTTCTGCACTTCTTTGCTTCATCCATCTTATCTAATTGGGTGGCTGTATATATATGGGCCACATGTGGGGCAGGCTCTGAATGGGTGTCCCTTCAGTCTCTGTTTTAATCTTTGCCTCTCTCTTCCCTGCCAAGGGTATTCTTGTTCCCCTTTTAAAGAAGGAGTGAAGCATTCACATTTTGATCATCCGTCTTGAGTTTCATTTGTTCTAGGCATCTAGGGTAATTCAGGCATTTGGGCTAATAGCCACTTATCAATGAGTGCATACCATGTATGTCTTTCTGTGATTAGGTTAGCTCACTCAGGATGATATTTTCCAGTTCAACCATTTGACTACGAATTTCATAAAGTCGTTGTTTTTTATAGCTGAGTAATATTCCATTGTGTAGATGTACCACATTTTCTGTATCCATTCCTCTGTTGAAGGGCATCTGGGTTCTTTCCAGCTTCTGGCTATTATAAATAAGGCTGCGATGAACATAGTGGAGCACGTGTCTTTTTTATATGTTGGGGCATCTTTTGGGTATATGCCCAAGAGAGGGATAGCTGGATCCTCAGGCAGTTCAATTCTTTTCTGAGGAACCTCCAGACTGATTTCCAGAATGGTTGTACCAGTCTGCAATCCCACCAACAATGGAGGTGTTCCTCTTTCTCCACATCCTCGCCAGCATTTGCTGTCACCTGAGTTTTTGATCTTAGCCATTCTCACTGGTGTGAGGTGAAATCTCAGGGTTGTTTTTTGATTTGCATTTCCCAGATGACTAAGATGTTGAACATTTCTTTAGGTGTTTCTCAGCCATTCGGCATTCCTCAGCTGTGAATTCTTTGTTTAGCTCTGAACCCCATTTTTTTAATAGGGTTATTTGTCTCCCTGCGGTCTACCTTCTTGAGTTCTTTGTATATTTTGAATATAAGGCCTCTATCTGTTGTAGGATTGGTAAAGATCTTTTCCCAATCTGTTGGTTGCCGTTTTGTCCTAACCACAGTGTCCTTTCCCTTACAGAAGCTTTGCAGTTTTATGAGATCCCATTTGTCGATTCTTGATCTTAGAGCATAAGCCATTGGCGTTTTGTTCAGGAAATTTTTTCCAGTGCCCATGTGTTCCAGATGCTTCCCTAGTTTTTCTTCTATTAGTTTGAGTGTGTCTGGTTTGATGTGCAGGTCCTTGATCCACTTGGACTTAAGCTTTGTACAGGGTGATAAGCATGGATCGATCTGCATTCTTCTACATGTTGACCTCCAGTTGAACCAGCACCATTTGCTGAAAATGCTATCTTTTTTCCATTGGATGGATTTGGCTCCTTTGTCAAAAATCAAGTGACCATAGGTGTGTGGGTTCATTTCTGGGTCTTCAATTCTGTTCCATTGGTCTATCTGTCTGTCTCTGTACCAATACCATGCAGTTTTTATCACTATTGCTCTGTAATACTGCTTGAGTTCAGGGATAGTGATTCCCCCTAAAGTCCTTTTATTGTTGAGGATAGTTTTAGCTATCTTGGGTTTTTTGTTATTCCAGATGAATTTGCAAATTGTTCTGTCTAACTCTTTGAAGAATTGGATTGGTATTTTGATGGGGATTGCATTGAATCTGTAGATCGCTTTTGGTAAAATGGCCATTTTTACTATATTAATCCTGCCAATCCATGAGCAGGGAGATCTTTCCACCTTCTGAGGTCTTCTTCAATTTCTTTCTTCAGTGTCTTGAAGTTCTTATTGTACAGATCTTTTACTTGCTTGGTTAAAGTCACACCGAGGTACTTTATATTATTTGGGTCTATTATGAAGGGTGTCGTTTCCCTAATTTCTTTCTCGGCTTGTTTCTCTTTTGTGTAGAGGAAGGCTACTGATTTATTTGAGTTAATTTTATACCCAGCCACTTTGCTGAAGTTGTTTATCAGCTTTAGTAGTTCTCTGGTGGAACTTTTGGGATCACTTAAATATACTATCATATCATCTGCAAATAGTGATATTTTGACTTCTTCTTTTCCTATCTGTATCCCCTTGACCTCCTTTTGTTGTCTGATTGCTCTGGCTAGAACTTCAAGAACTATATTAAATAAGTAGGGAGAGAGTGGGCAGCCTTGTCTAGTCCCTGATTTTAGTGGGATTGCTTCATGTTTCTCTCCATTTAGTTTAATGTTAGCCACTGGTTTGCTGTATCTGGCTTTTACTATGTTTAGGTATGGGCCTTGAATTCCTATTCTTTCCAGGACTTTTATCATGAAGGGGTGTTGAATTTTGTCAAATGCTTTCTCAGCATCTAATGAAATGATCATGTGGTTTTGTTCTTTCAGTTTGTTTATATAATGGATCACGTTGATGGTTTTCCATATATTAAACCATCCCTGCATGCCTGGGATGAAGCCTACTTGATCATGGTGGATGATTGTTTTGATGTGCTCTTGGATTGGTTTGCCAGAATTTTGTTGAGTATTTTTTGTGTCGATGTTCATAAGGGAAATTGGTCTGAAGTTCTCTTTCTTTGTTGGGTCTTTGTGTGGTTTAGGTATAAGAGTAATTGTGGCTTCATAGAAGGAATTCGGTAGTGCTCCATCTGTTTCAATTTTGTGGAATAGTTTGGATAATATTGGTATGAGGTCTTCTATGAAAGTCTGATAGAATTCTGCACTAAACCCGTCTGGACCTGGGCTCTTTTTGGTTGGGAGACCTTTAATGACTGCTTCTCTTTCCTTAGGAGTTATGGGGTTGTTTAACTGGTTTATCTGTTCCTGATTTAACTTCGGTACCTGGTATCTGTCTAGGAAGTTATCCATTTCCTGCAGATTTTCAAGTTTTGTTGAATATAGGCTTTTATAGTAAGATCTGATGATTTTTTGAATTTCCTCTGAATCTGTAGTTATGTCTCCCTTTTCATTTCTGATTTTGTTAATTTGGACACACTTTCTGTGTCCTCTCGTTAGTCTGGCTAAGGGGTTTATCTATCTTGTTGATTTTCTCAAAGAACCAACTTTTGGTTCTGTTGATTCTTTCTATGGTCCTTTTTGTTTCTACTTGGTTGATTTCAGCTCTGAGTTTGATTATTTCCTGCCTTCTACTCCTCCTGGGTGTATTTGCTTCTTTTTGTTCTAGAGCTTTTAGGTGTGCTGTCAAGCTGCTGACATATGCTCTTTCCTGTTTCTTTCTGCAGGCACTCAAGCGCTATGAGTTTTCCTCTTAGCACAGCTTTCATTGTGTCCCATAAGTTTGGGTATGTTGTACCTTCATTTTCATTAAATTCTAAAAAGTTTTTAATTTCTTTCTTTATTTCTTCCTTGACCAGGTTATCATTGAGTAGAGCATTGTTCAATTTCCACGTATATGTGGGCATTCTTCCCTTATTGTTATTGAAGACCAGCTTTAGGCCGTGGTGGTCGATAGCATGGGATTATTTCTATCTTTCTGTACCTGTTGAGGCCCGTTTTTGACCAATTATATGGTCAATTTTGGAGAAATACCATGAGGAGCTGAGAAGAAGGTATATCCTTTTGCTTTAGGGTAGAACGTTCTATAAATATCCGTTAAGTCCATTTGGCTCATGACTTCTCTTAGTCTGTCTACGTGTCTGTTTAATTTCTGTTTCCATGATCTGTCCATTGATGGGAGTGGGGTGTTGAAATCTCCTACTATTATTCTGTGAGGTGCAATGTGTGTTTTGAGCTTTAGTAAGGTTTCTTTTACGTATGTAGGTGCCCTTGTATTTGGGGCATAGATATTTAGGATTGAGAGTTCATCTTGGTGGATTTTTCCTTTGATGAATATAAAGTGTCCTTCCTTATCTTTTTTGATGACTTTTAGTTGAAAATTGATTTTATTTGATATTAGAATGGCTACTCCAGCTTGCTTCTTCCGACCATTTGCTTGGAAAGTTGTTTCCCAGCCTTTCACTCTGAGGTAGTGTCTGTCTTTGTCTCTGAGGTGTGTTTCCTGTAGGCAGCAGAATGCAGGGTCCTCGTTACGTATCCAGTTTGCTAATCTATGTCTTTTTATTGGGGAGTTGAGGCCATTGATGTTGAGAGATATTAAGGAATAGTGATTATTGCTTCCTGTTATATTCATATTTGGATGTGAGGTTGTGTTTGTGTGCTTTTCTTCTCTTTGTTTTGTTGCCAAGACGATTAGTTTCTTGCCTCTTCTAGGGTATAGCTTGCCTCCTTATGTTGGGCTTTACCATTTATTATCCTTTGTAGTGCTGGATTTGTAGAAAGATATTGTGTTAATTTGGTTTTGTCATGGAATATCTTGGTTTCTCCATCTATGTTAATTGAGAGTTTTGCAGGATACAGTAGCCTGGGCTGGCATTTGTGTTCTCTTAGGGTCTGTATGACATCAGTCCAGGATCTTCTGGCCTTCATAGTTTCTGGCGAGAAGTCTGGTGTGATTCTGATAGGTCTGCCTTTATATGTTACTTGACCTTTTTCCCTTACTGCTTTTAATATTCTTTCTTTATTTTGTGCGTTTAGTGTTTTGACTATTATGTGACGGGAGGTGTTTCTTTTCTGGTCCAATCTATTTGGAGTTCTGTAGGCTTCTTGTATGCCTATGGGTATCTCTTTTTTTAGGTTAGGGAAATTTTCTTCTATGATTTTGTTGAAGATATTTACTGGTCCTTTGAGCTGGGAGTCTTCACTCTCTTCTATACCTATTATCCTTAGGTTTGATCTTCTCATTGAGTCCTGGATTTCCTGTATGTTTTGGACCAGTAGCTTTTTCCGCTTTACATTATCTTTGACAGTTGAGTCAATGATTTCTATGGAATCTTCTGCTCCTGAGATTCTCTCTTCCATCTCTTGTATTCTGTTGGTGAAGCTTGTATCTACAGCTCCTTGTCTCTTCTTTTGGTTTTCTATATCCAGGGTTATTTCCATGTGTTCTTTCTTGGTTGCTTCTATTTCCATTTTTAATTCCTTCAACTGTTTGATTGTGTTTTCCTGGAATTCTTTCAGGGATTTTTGCGATTCCTCTCTGTAGGCTTCTACTTGTTCTCTAAGGGAGTTCTTCATGTCTTTCTTGAAGTCCTCCAGCATCATGATCAAATATGATTTTGAATCTAGATCTTGCTTTTCTGGTGTGTTTGGATATTCCATGCTTGTTTTGGTGGGAGAATTGGGCTCCGATGATGCCATGTAGTCTTGGTTTCTGTTGCTTGTGTTCCTGCGCTTGCCTCTCGCCATCAGATTATCTCTATTCTTACTTTGTTCTGCTATTTCTGACAGTGGCTAGACTGTCCTATAAGCCTGTGTGTCAGGAGTGCTGTAGACCTGTTTTCCTGTTTTCTTTCAGCCAGTTATGGGGACAGAGTGTTCTGCTTTCGTGTGTGTAGTTTTGCCCTCTACAGGTCTTCAGCTGTTCCTGTGGGCCTGTGTCTTGAGCTCACCAGGCAGGTCACTCGCAGCAGAAAAGTTGGTCTTACCTGTGGTCCCGAGGCTCAAGTTAAGCTTATGGGTGCTGCCCACGGGCTCTCTGGTGGCAGCAACCGGGAAGATCTGCGCTGCCTCTTCCGGGGAGCCTCCGTGCACCAGGGTTCCAGATGGCCTCCGTGTTTTCCTCTGGAATCAGTAATAATGTGCAGAGAGCAGTCTCTTCTGGTTTTGCAGGCGTGTCTGCCTCTCTGAAGGTTTAGCTCTCCCTCCCACGGGATTTGGGTGCAGAGAACTGTTTATCCGGTCTGTTTCCTTCAGGTTCCGGCGGTGTCTCAGGCAGGGCTCCTGCCTCTCCTGGGCCCTCTCCCACGGGAGCCCAGAGGCCTTATACAGTTTCCTCTTGGGCCAGGGATGTGGGCAGGGGTGGGCAGTGTTGGTGGTCTCTTCCGCTCTGCAGCCTCAGGAGTGCCCACCTGACCAGGCAGTGAGGTCTCTCTCTCACGGGTTTTGGGAGCAGAGAGCTGCTGCGGGCTGGGATCCGCGGGTATGGGACTTCCGGTAAACACAGGAAGTGCCCGGTCCTAGAGGAATTCTGCCTCCGTGTGTCCCGAGATCACCAGGCCGCTTTCTTGCAGCAGGAAAGTTGGTCTTACCTGTGGTCCCGAGGCTCAAGTTCGCTCGAGGGTTGCTGCCCACGGGCTCTCTGCAGTGGCAGCAACCGGGAAGATCTGCGCCGCCTCTTCCGGGAGCCTCAATGCACCAGGGTTCCAGATGGCCTCCGGTGTTTTCCTCTGGAATCAGTAATGTGTGCAGAGAGCAGTCTCTTCTGGTTTTGCAGGCGTGTCTGCCTCTCTGAAGGTTTAGCTCTCCCTCCCACGGGATTTGGGTGCAGAGAACTGTTTATCCGGTCTGTTTCCTTCAGGTTCCGGAGGTCCCCTCCCCTTTCAATATGGGTGTTCCCCTCCCCATCCTTCCCCCATTACCGCCCTCCCCCAAACAATCACGTTCACTGCGGGTTCAGTCTTGGCAGGACAAAGGGCTTCCCCTTCAGTTGGTGCTCTTACTAGGCTATACATTGGTACCTATTCAGTTGGAGCCCAGGGTCAGTCCATGTATAGTCTTTGGGTAGTAGCTTAGTCCCTGGAAGCTCTAGTTGGTTGGTATTGTTGTTCATATGGGGTCTCAAGCCCCTTCAAGCTCTTTCAGTCCTTTCTCTGATTCCTTCAATGGGGGTCCCGTTCTCAGTTCAATGGTTTGCTGTTGGCATTTGCCTATGTATTCGCTGTATTTTGGCTGTGTCTCTCAGGAGAGATCTATATCCGATTCCTGTCAGCCTGCACTCCTTTGCTTCATCCATCTTATCTAGTTTGGTGGCTGTATATGTATGGGCCACATGTGGGACAGGCCCTGAATGGGTGTTCCTTCTGTCTCTTTTCTAATCTTTGTCTCCCTATTCCCTCCCAAGGGTATTCTTGTTCCCCTTTTATAGAAGGAGTGAAGCATTCTCATTTTGGTCATCCTGCTTGAGTTTCATGTGTTCTGTGTATCTAAGGTAATTTGAGCATTTGGGCTAATAGCCACTTATCAATCAGTGCATACCATGTGTGTTTTTCTGTGATTGGGTTACCTCACTCAGGATGATATTTTCCAGTTCCATCCATTTGCCTATGAATTTCATAAAGTCATTGTTGTTGATAGCTGATTAGTATATCATTTTGTTGATATACCACATTTTCTGTATCCATTCCTCTGTTGAAGGGCATCTGGGTTCTTTCCAGCTTCTGGCTATTATAAATAAGGCTGCTATGAACATAGTGGAGCATTTGTCTTTGTTATGTGTTGGGGCATCTTTTGGGTGTATGCCCAAGAGAGGAATAGCTGGGTCCTCAGGTATTTCAATATCCAATTTTCTGAGGAACCTCCAGACTGATTTCCAGAATGGTTGTACTAGTCTGCAATCATACCAACAATGGAAGAGTGTTCCTCTTTCTCCACATCCTTGCCAGCATCTGCTGTCACCTGAATTTTTGATCTTAGCCATTCTCACTGGTGTGAGGTGGAATCTCACGGTTGTTTTGATTTGCATTTCCTTTATGACTAAAGATGTTGAACATTTCTTTAGGTGTTTCTCAGCCATTTGGCATTCCTCAGCTGTGAATTCTTTGTTTAGCTCTGTACCCCATTTTTAATAGGGTTATTTGTCTCCCTGTAGTCTAACTTCGTGAGTTCTTTGTATATTTTGGATATAAGCCTTCTATCAGTTTTAGGATTGGTAAAGATATTTTCCCAATCTGTTGCTTGCCCATTTGTCCTAACAACAGTGTCCTTTGCCTTACAGAAGCTTTGCAATTTTATGAGATCCCATTTGTCGATTCTTGATCTTAGAGCATAAGCCATTGGTGTTTTGTTCAGGAAATTTTCTCCAGTTCCCATGTGTTAGAGATTCTACTCGACTTTTTCTTCTATTAGTTTGAGTGTATCTGGTTTGATGTGGAGGTCCTCGATTCACTTGGACTTAAGCTTTGTATAGGGTGATAAGCATGGATCAATCTGCATTCTTCTACATGTTGACCTCCAGTTGAACCAGCACCATTTGCTGAAAATGCTATCTTTTTTCCATTGGATGGATTTGGCTCCTTTGTCAAAAATCAAGTGACCATAGGTGTGTGGGTTCATTTCTGGGTCTTCAATTCTATTCCACTGTTCTTTCTGTCTGTCTCTGTACCAATACCATGCAGTTTTTATCACTATTGCTCTGTAATACTGCTTGAGTTCAGGGATAGTGATTCCCCGGAACTTCTTTTATTGTTAAGGATGGTTTTAGCTATCCTGGGTTTTTTGTTATTCCAGATGAATTTGCAAATTGTTCTGTCTAACTCTCTGAAGAATTCGATTGGTATTTTGATGGGGATTGCATTGAATCTGTAGATCGCTTTTGGCAAAATGGCCATTTTTACTATATTAATCCTGCCAATCCATGAGCATGGGAGATCTTTCCATCTTCTGAAATCTTCTTCAATTTCTTTCTTCAGAGGCTTCTTATCATACAGATCTTTCTCTTGCTTGGTTAGAGTCACAGCGAGGTATTTTATATTATTTGGTCCTATTATGAAGGGTTTTCAGTTTCCTCATTAAGGGCTTCTAGTTGTTTATTTGTGTTTTCCTGTATTTCCTTAAGGGAGTTATTTATGACCTTCTTAAAGTCCTCCATCATCATGATAAAATGTGATTTTTAAATCTAGATCTTGCTTTTCTGGTGTTTTTGGATATCCAGTGTTTACTCTGTTGGGAGAACTGGGCTCTGATAATGCCAAGATGTCTTGGTTTCTCTTGCTTGGGTTCCTGCCCTTGCCTCTAGCCATCAGGTTGTCTCTGGTGTTAGCTTGTCTTGCTTTTTCTGATGGTGGCTTGACCCTCCTGTGGACCTCTGTGTCAGCACTCCTGGAGACCTGTTTCCCTGTTTTCTTTCAGTCAGTTATGGAAACAGGGTGTTCTGCTTTCAGGCATGCAGTTGCTCCTGGAGGCTGTCCTTCGGCTCTCTGTGAGGGCAGCAACCTGAAGGATCCTGCCCCTACTTCTGCTAGGTCCCTTGTGCAGAGGGCACAGATGGCTTTAGACATTTTCTTCTAGAGTCAGGAATGTGGGCAGATAGTAGTCCCCTCTGGTTTCATAGGAGTGTCCACACTTCTGAAGGTCTAGCTCTCCCTACCTTGGAATTTGGGTGCAGGGAGCTGTTTGACTTGTTCAGTTTAGACCTGTGTCCAGAGGCACTATGCACTTTCCTCTTGGGACAGGGATACAGCCAAATGTGGGCAGAAGTGGCAGTCTGTCCTGCCCTGCAGTCTTAGGATTGCCCACACTTCAGGGTGTTCAGCTCTCTCTCCCTTGGAATTTGGGAGCAGGGAGCTTTGGGCCAGGATCAGAGAGGTTCAGGCCACAGCCAGAAAGTGGAAGTGCTGAGTTGAAGTTCTTTAAGTATCAAAGTAAGCATTAAACTACCTAAACAGCACATGCAAAATATGGAAATTTTATTTTTGTGAACTTTTTGTAGTATATTTTATATGATGCAAATTAATTTAATAGTTATTTTATATTTAGTCATTTATTTGATAATATGATTATAAAATAAATATAAACAAGAATTATATAAGTATAAAATGATTATAGGAAAGAAAATTGGCTTTTAAAACAAAATATTTATGAGAATAGAAATGTGTGCAGTTAATCTTTACCATCGTTTTTATTATGACACATTGTTTCCAAATGATTAAAATTTAACAAACTGAGCAAAGACATAAGTGATTACCTTGATTAGACAAAGAATTTAAATCAGTTTTTGTTACCATGAATAAATAGACATTCTATCCTTAGGAATATATAAACCCTAATTCTAAAATAGGATGATATATATATCATCCTTAAGTTCCATTCTCCATAAGGCTAACTTTTCTTTCGAATGTACGCTTTTATAAGTTTTGTCCTCATCTCTTATTTTTCCTTTTAGGACAAAATCTTATTATTATATAAAAATCTATCCTTTCTATTTTTTTCCCTCAGATGAAACATGTCTGCACCTACTTACTGTTTCTTTTTTTTTTTTTAGTTCCCTGAAGAAGACTTGAATCTAAATTACATGCATGGTATGTTGTAGCAAATTAAGATGTACTTTGAGCTATTAACCTTTGTTGTTGCAAGTTAATGAAACTTCTATGTTTAGAATTTTACAGATTTCTGTTTTTCCCATCTTTATTAAATTGGGTATTTCTTATTTACATTTCAAATGTTATTCCCTTTCCCGGTCTAGTGAGAAAGTTTATATGTTGGCAAAAGTTCGTTTAATGACCTTGAATAGGAAAACATGTTTTGTAAACGAGAGCCGAAAAGGGGGAGGACAACTCAATCTTAAGTATCAATAGCTACATCTATCTAGCCTCACATCTATATATAAAAATTTAAAGATGTAAATACCATAAGACATAAGACCTACTATCTCTTTTAACAAGTTTTCCTTAAAAATGAGTATTAGACAATATCTCTTTTGATCGGGACCTATACCCCACTATATGTAACATCTTTTTCACAGCAGAATAGGTAGGCATATTACCTCTATTTTTAGTTTTTAGCCTGTATGTCAAGGTTTTCTGAGAAAACCTTCAGTTCTCATAGAATTTTAAGTCCTGATTTTATATTCTTCATGATGCCAAAGACACAAATAAGAAACAAAAAGAAGCTAGGCAGGAAGATTGTTTATTTACACTTTTTGCTATAACTGCAGGTATGGAGAACTTTCATCTAAGAATATTTTATGACATTACACAAATATATAAAGAAACATAGCTTTTGGCTTTCTCCCTAGAGCTCCCTGACAGCTAAGGAGTTGAAGGAGGTATGGAAAACCTTTTCTTAGGCACATCAACAAGGGGAAGTGCTAAGTATAAAGGTCTTTTAGCCTTACCTGCTATATTGGTACAAAGAGAAATCATGGATCAGAAAGCCCCCTTCAGATAGAAATCAAGAATGAGCACATAAACGTCGACTTAAGCCTTTGACTCCTTCTCTTTACCAGTCTTCAGATTCTTTTGGTGAAAGAATATGAAAGGCTCTCTGTTAAGCATCATCTGTATACTTAAAGGTTGATGTTTCTGCATTAGCATTGGGAGATGGGTTGGTTAGTTAATAGAGTAGGGGATCTTGAGGCATATCTCCTTTTCTTTGTATCTCTAGTGTGTTTCTAACCCTTTGAACCTGGAGTTGATGATCATTTACCTTAGGGGGAAATACATATAAAATATGAGCCTTTTCCCTATAAAATACTTAAGAATTTTTAAACCATTTCTTCTTACAAAGCTATATCTCCATAGATGATGGGGCTGTTGAGAAGGATAACTGAAAAAGACTGTAATAACTCACAAAAAAAAAAACCAGCCAGGACTCCTCTAATTTTTCTTTTTAGGATTTGGTAGCATGATGAGAGTGTTTCAATCTGCTGTCAGAAATGTGGTATTTAAAATGTTAGCCTTTGACAATGCTAGTAGAGAATGTCAATGGGATCTATGCCCAATTTGGACAGCAAAAGGTAAAGATCAAAAGATTGCATAAGGACCTGCAATAGTATTGGGTGTCTGAGTCCACTTTCTCTTACTGAGTTGGACATACTTTCTGTTCTTATTATTCCTTGCACTATGCTTATAGTCGGCCTTTGTTTCCGGCCTACCAAACCTAGAATCTCTTGCTTTTACCTTAATTTTACCTTTTGGTTATAAAGATCCTGATGCCATCACTTTCTGAGTTCCGTAGCTATCTGGCTCAAATGCTTTTTAGGTATTGATAATGTAAAAAAAAAATCACCATGTATTATTTCAACCCACCATAAAGATGGCTTTGGAGATGGGATATTTCTGGCCAAGCCTGTTTGTCTCAAAGTTTTCTTAAATGCCCATGACCTGGATTAGGATTGCCTCCTGGCTCTGTGACAGAGAAAAGAATATCAACAAAAGAGCCTAAAAGTGACTTTATGTGCTTAAAAAACAATTAATGGGTGCACTATTTCCAATTCAAACTACTATTGTTCATCCTAGCTTAATTTCCTCAGAAATTTGCATGGCAACATTTGGTAACATGAAAGCTGTTCTTCATGTCAGATCCAGCTCATGTCCTTTGGGGTATGTGTCTAGGAATACCTGTTGTCTCCAGCAATAGAATTCACCTTTCACCTCTTGGGAGCAACCAAGGCAAGAGAAATAGGTTATCATGCTTTGTGGGTCTCTTGGTCAATCCTAAAAGGCGACTCAACAAATGAGTTTTTCATGCTGGTTTTACAGTTTTTGTTAGGCTATGGTTCCTGGAAGGAGCAGTGTTACATGTAGCATAGGTATTTTTAGAAAAATAGTTAATAGTATGATTCCTTATGACCTTTTCAGACATTCTCAAACTTATTTTACCATCCTCATTCCTGTATTTATCTCCCTCCTTCTTTTACTTAAAATCTCCTCCCTATTTTTTAGTTGCTTTTCTTCAGGCCACTTGTACCTGCTAGTATCCTCTTTATTGCTCTTTTTACTCAGCTATTTTGCTTTCCTGGTTTGTTTTAGCAATTACTGCAGGCTACATATATATTTTCATCTGAAGATTTGGAGCTAGGTGACTCGGGTGAGACACAACATGAGATGTTTGTTCCTATAGATCTGGGTTACCTCACTCAACATGATCATTCTCCATTTCATCCATTTACCTGCAGTGTTTGTGATTTTGTTTTTCTTTAAAGCAGGATAGTAACATGGTTTAATGTGCCACATTTTCATTATCTGCTTACTGGTTTCATGACATTTAGATTGTTTCAATTTCATAGCTACTGTGAATATGGTTGAGTAAGTATCTGAGGAATAGACTGTCTAGTCCTTTGGACATACAGCAAGGAGTGGTAAAGCCATATCAAATGGTAGATTTATTTTTATCCTTTATATAATTCTCCAGGTTAACTTCCAAAGTAGCTACAGCAGTTTGCAATACCACCAAGAGTGAATTAGGGTTCCCTTTCCACACTTCCTCCAGCATTTATTGTTGTTTGTTTGCTTGCTTTTTGTAACTGACCAGAGTAAGATCTTCCCAAATTTGTTTGGAGTTCATTTTCTTCATTGCTAGGGACAATGACCTTTTTTGTGATATTATGCAGCTTTTTTTCTTCCTTTGAGAATTCTTGGTTCAAATCACACCGTTGTTTTGTTTTGTTTTGTTTTGGGTATGCTTTGATTTTGAGTTCTTTATATATTTTGGATATCAATCCTCTGTCAGATGTTTATAGATGGTAAAAATTCTTCCCAAATCTGTGGACTTCCTCCTCACCTGGTTCATTGTTTCTTTAGCTGTGCAGAAAGGAACTTGTTATTTTTATGAAGTCCAAGCAGAAGCTTATTAGTTGCTGACCTTAATTTGGGGGGAAGTGAGCTCTTCTTATTCATAAAGGTCTTTCCGAAACCTATATCTTGTAAGGCACTTTTTATGCAATCATCCAGCAGTAACACAGTTTCAGTTTTTAGTCTTTAGGTCTTTGATATACTCAGAGCTAGTTTTTCTGCAAGGTGGAAGATATGGATGTAGTTTCATTCATCTGCATGTGGACACATCCAGTTTTCCAAGCACCATTTGTTGAAGATGCTATTTCTCTCCAGCATTTGTATTCTTATGGTGCATTTATTACTAAGAGAGGCATGGAATTTCACATTGAGTATAAATGCTTAAAGCTGAGAGAGTCTGGTCCCTGGGAAATAGTGAGCCTTATATTGTTAAGCACAGACAGGCTTTAGTATCTGATAGTCATATACAGATTAAATATCAAAGTCTATAATCTTTCTTTTAATTGTTGGTGACAGTATTTTCATGGAGGGCTGGAGTTGTTACTACAAAATGTGTAGGATTTTTTTTCACTCAGAACAAAACTAAAACGTGTATGCTATACTTCAAGTGGTTGGTGTTCTGGAATTCTGAGTGGGAATAGCAAGAAGAAGAATTAAGTTCAGATATACTGACACATGTATAATAATGGCATGTGGAGTCTTCTACTACTAAAAATACAACCCAGAACCTCAGCTTGCTAATTAAGTATAGCATAGTGTATGTGTGGGGGAGAGGGGGGAGGCAGGAACTGGCTCTTAGATATATGGCTATTAGATTTAGTCGGTGGCTCTTAGCCATATGGCTATTAGTCTTAGTAAAACGTCTCTGTAGGTGAATAACCTGAGGATAGAAACATCAGAAGGGAACAAGCTGCACTTGCTAGTGTTTGCCCACACTGATCACTCATAAATACTCATGTGTGAATTCTTGTGGAGAGCTCTGCCACTCTTCTTCCGCATGATCCATATAGTTTTGAGGCCTTGAAGTACTTAATTAGGTTATTCCCAGTGAACAATACACAAGTACTAAGAACGTCACTTATTTAGGGCTTCCTCCACTCCCTACAAATGGACTGTTTTGGGAAGTCATAAACAATAGCTAGACTGACATGACCATGTTGGGCTTGCACCATACTCTTCTTAGGAGAACGAACTTCCTTTGAAAAGCATTCCTATAGATGATACTGGGCTGGTGATTGTTGCGTATGTGTCTTCTGCTGCATCTGTGATTCTCCTCTGCCACCTACGTTTTCTTTTCCCTCCAAAGTTGTTCTCTAATGGGAAAGTATCTAAGATGTCTGCTGTGGTCTATGGCCATATATGTATCAGGATATAAGACAGAATTCTATCCTATTCAGACCAGTCATGTCTTAATAATTGCTAGCTAGGCATAGTAGTGCTTTTAATATCAGAGGCACAGATATGTGGATCTCTGTGATTTTGAGGCCAGCACTGTCTACATAGCACATTTCAGATCAGCAAAGACTACATAGTAGCACACTATCTCAAAAATCTAAATAAGAAAAACCACTGTTAGCCATCAATACATTGAGCAAACATTTCTATTCAATTCAATTTTATTCTATTCAATATATAAATATTGGGCAACAAAGAGTCTCTCTAGCAGTGAAGAATATATAGAAAAAGAAATGGGTTTGATTCCATCTCCATTGAAAACCAGCAAATGGAAGCTTATTTTGCCATAATTTTAGTTCATTTGGAAATGAATATAATAAAGGACCAAAAAAACTACTGATTGTGCTTGATATGGAATATTTGGTTGGTGGAGGTTGCAACTTATTTGGATTTGTTTTATATTTGACTTCTTGGCAAGATTGAAATAATCCACACACCCCACAGGTAAGGTACCAATTAAATTTACAACTCCATTTGAATATCAGCCTGTTTCTGGTTTATTAGAAACCTTTCCCCTCACTCCTGTTTATTAAATATCATACCACCCAGAAGACGTAGCAAACTGTAGAATTGAATAAAACCAACTGTTATTTGGATTTTTGCAACTGTATCATATGTTTATCTTGGGGCTGGAAAGATGACTCTGCGGTTAAAAGCACTTGCTGCTCTTAGAGAGGAAAAGGGTTCAGTTCCAGGTACCCATGTCAGAGAGCAAACAGTTAACTATCTATACTTCATGTTCTAGGGGCTCTGACATACTCTTCTGGCCTTCATAGGCATTGATTGCACTTACATAGATGCAGAAAAGCCATTCATTACATGTAAAATAGAAGCAAATACATATACTTTAAAAAATATCTAACATAAGGTACCATACCTAAGACTATGATAAAGACCTAAGAAGCAGGTTGTGATGCTTAGAGGACTAGGGATCTTTAAAAGAGGCAATGTATTTTAGGTGAAGGTCAGCTAGATTCAAATGAACATCTGTGATGTTTACATGAAACATTTGTTTAAAGGACTACAAAACACTGATTTGGTGATCAGCAGTAGGTTTTTCACTTAATGTTAATTGTCCCTGGGTGGACTTTGTGCCTAAAGAGAAGTTTGTTGATCCTGAAGATTCAGCCTGTAATATACCTTTCCTTTGAGATGTCCATATACTCACTATACCAGAAAGAATACCAGCATTGTCATTATCATGGACAGCAGACACTTGGGGTTTGTGTTCAAGGAACTGAGGTTCCTATGTATGTGTCCCAGATGTAGGTAAATAACTACAAATTTTAATATTAGATTCTGGAAGTAGAGTGTTCCTTTCATGTCATGAGTATACCAGGAGTACATAAGGAATTGCTTTCTCCTAGGGGAAGTCCCTTGGCGTGTCAAACAGGCTACGTCCCAGTTGTAGACTTAATGGTAATGATATGGTTTGTAGGCACTTGTTAATGAGACATTGTGAATAATACTGATCTCACCTAATACTTCCTGATTCGTGACAAGGGATGGTATGAGGTGTCAATGTTTCCACCTTTCTTAGAGCTCAACTGAAGGGTGAAGGCTATGGATGTGGGCTTTGTCTCACCCTGGTCACAGTTCTTCTCCTTTTGGAAATGTATATTCTAAGAAAAGTTTTGATGATCAAATCAAATCAATTATGTTCAAATGGAATTAAATATAGTGTGTTTGAGGAAAGGAAAATAACTTACATAATTCATGAGCTAATCAAATAAAGCTTTATTAGATGTCAACTATTTTCTAGACTTTATTTGATAACTTACAGATGGATTAAGAAAAGCGAAGTAATGTCTGTCTTTTGGACTATATATTTGGTGGTGAGTGGCACATCTGTGTCTGTTTCCATAGCTAATAAGGAACTAAGGAGAAAAAATTCATTAAACAACACGCAAACATGAAGCACCTTGCCTGGAGGAATTAGAGTCTAAGTGGTGATAGAGGAACCATATCTCTTTCTAAAAGTCAGACTTCACGACTTGTACTAGTTTTTTGTTGAAAGCTGGAGGTAAGGTCTTAAAATTGAAGTGACATTTTCTTCAGTTTTTGTGCATGTTTAATCTTGTATTTATTCTTGAAGTTTAGGGTACATAGGTCATGCCTTTAGAAAAGGACTGAGAGTCAGTAGTTTAAGTAGTCCCTTTCTATAGTTTTGCAGTGTTAGTGCCTGTGAAAGTGGAACAGTCTCAGAGTCTGGAGGGCACTGGGGAAGAACATCATAGAGAAAGTGTGTCAGGATAAGGTTTTTTTCATGGTAGGTAAGTACTGAAGTATTGAGAATTAAATCCTGCTAGAAGGACTTGAGATATTTTAGAGGTGTATCTCAATCATTCACATGTGTACATTTTGTAAACATTATTACACACTAGTTTTCATTGGAGTTTTTTTCAAAACAATAGTTCTGAAATTATCATGAGTTCTAGTTAACATTATATATTATGAAACAATTTTGAATCTCAAATGCAGGTTATGATAGAAAAGGTTAAAAATTATCTTTGCCATATAGGGTTATTTGCAATGAGCAACTTTATTGCAACACCGGAGAATGACCTGGATGAGTGAACACTGCTGACACAAGAGCATTCCCATTTCCCCTTTATTCTTCATGTGATTTCCTAAGGTGACCATTTTGGTGTGAAATAGAAGTGGGAGGTTGGGGAATGTTCATTTCAAGTTAGTACTTGGGAACAAATGGACTGCTCTTCACAGCTCTTCTCTGTTTGTATCTGAAGACTGAGCTGTGCTGGGAGATCCTGGGAAGGATTAGACGACCGTTGTTGCTAACACAGTCAGTGGAAAAGAAGCCAATGTGGAGATGTTTAGCTAGTATCCTGAAGCACTGTGCCAAGCAGCCCTTGTTGTTGACTTTTTCCTGTACTATCCTGCAGGCAGTGGAAGACAGGTTTTGCTTCTTACAAAAGCGCCTATTTGCACATGTACACTCATTAATAAATTTAAAGGGTTCTTTAAAGTAGGCATAAACAGTGGAATTATTTAAATTACTTAAGATGGAAGGCTTCAATTAATCATCAGGAAAATATGAATGGGACAATAAGGAACCAGTGTTGGAGAAGAGAAGGGAGTTTGGAGATGGCTCATGGAATGAAGTGTATGAAACTGGTTGTATATGCTCCTGTAACTCATTCAAGATTGATGACCTAGGACGCATGGAGAGAAGGCTCAGTGTGATTTTTTAGGGCAGAGCAGTTATCTAGTCATTTGAACAGTCTGAGTTTATAAACTTGAACAAGAAATTTGTGGTATTAAGACTCTTTGAGGAATATAACCACTAAGAATGGTGTTAAAATGATCATTGCTAACAATAACTTAGTTCTTATGACTAAGATTCTCTAATCAATGATAATTAATGTCAATATCTGATTCTGCATAACCTCTTCCAAATTTTCTACTAAAACCATTCCTGGCTTCTATGTATTATAACATTATGTGAATGCATCAACTAATATAGTACAAAATGTTAGTCCTTTGACCAAGTAAAGAGGTTATTTCATATCCCCTCATATAATTTTGTCATAGTGCTAGCCATGTTCCTTGACTATGTAACTGGATACCTGTCCCCAGTGAGACACTTACAACATTTCTTCCTAGTCTAGTCCTTTAGCCTCAGTACACTTAATGATTACTAAAGACTTTTTGTGACACTGCGATCAGGTGGGGTAAATAGGAAGCAAATATTTAGGAATATTCTGTAGGGGGCAGTATACTATATTGGTCAACTGAGAATTAAATTCAGAGGTTGGGGCAAGAAGATCTGAAGTACAGAAGGCTTGGACTTCTGTAACCCCAACTCATCACAGTGGGACATGTTTCATTAAGATGACAAAACCAAACCCTGAGCATGCCTATGCTCCATATTAAAGAGTAAAGCACATGACTGTGAGGTTCTAGTCATGATTCTTGGAGGTAGTCCTATGTCACTAATTGTAAAATGTATTTAAGGAAACTGTTCTTAGTGTCAGAAAATGTCAGATGTTTTCCTATGAGCATTCCATTCATTCCCTGTTCCACATTAGCAAGTCTATCAGTGTGGTCTTTGTTCAGGCTTGCTTTGGCTGACATGTTAGTGAGATTTTATGGGTGGAGCTTCACTGACATTTCTAAGAGACACAACCTCACGAGCATACTTACCGGTCCTCTGACTCTTAAAATCTTTCCACCCCTATTCTGGGGTGGTTCTTACTCTTAAGGAGACCAATGAACCTGGTCCTGATTTCTTGCAGGACAGCTTTCTTCACATCAGTAGCCATTTGCATGTGTGTACTTGATGACAACATTTTTTTTAAAAAATATTTTTTAAATACTATTACAGGGGAAACCACAATTTCCTCTTCCTCCTCTCCTCCCAATCTCTATTACCTACCATCTCTCTCCCCTCTTCCACTCACTTGTTCTCCTCAGAAAAATGCAGGTCTCCCACGGATATTAACCAAACATGCCATATAAATTTCTGTAAAGACAAAGGTACCTCCCTAGTATTAAGGTGGTGGACAAGGCAACCTAGCACGAGGAAAAGGGTCCTAAAGGCATGCAAAAGAATGAGAGCTAGTCCCTGCCTCACAAGAAGACCAAGCTACAAAATTGTAACATGATAAATATGTAGAGGAACTAGGTCAGCTCCATGCAGTCTTCCAGGTTGTTGGTTTAGTCTCTGTGAGCCACTGATTAATTATCTTATCTATTAGATATTCTATCTAGCCCCTGGTTAGTTGATTGGATGGGTTTTTTTTGGGGGGGGTTGTCTTTGACCCTTCTATCTCCTATAATTCTTCCTCCCCTTCATCCAAAGGATTCCCTGAGCTCTGCCTAATGTTTGGCTGTGCACCACTGCATCTGATTCCATCAGTTGCTGGATGAAGTCTTGCTGATGACAACTGGGCTAGACACAAATCTGTGAGTCTAAAAGAATATCATTGGGAGTTTTTTCCTCCCCCCCCCTTGTTATATTTGGTTCTGTCCTAGGTCTCTGAGCTATTCAACTTCTGGGTCCTGGCTCTCAAGGCAGTGTCATAGGTGGGCTTCTACTTTTGTCATGAGAATTAAGCTAGATTAGTTGCTTTTTGGCCACTCACAATTTTTGAGCCACTTTTACCCAGCACATCTTGTAGGCAGGACAAATTGTAAGTCAAAAATTTTTTGGCTCAGTTGGTGTCCCAATTCCTCTACTGAAAGTCTTGCCTATTTATAGGAGATGGGCAGATTCGGGTGCCATACTCCCTCGCCCATTGCTAGGAGTCTTATTTAGGCTCACTCTCAGAGATTCCTGGGAGTTTTCTTTGCATTGTATTTCTAGGTCATCTGTGAGATGCCCCCACACCCCACTACAATTGTTTGTCTCAGTACTCCCTCCCTCTATCCACCCCACAATTTGACCCTTTTAGATCCCTACCCCCTACAATGTCTATTCTATTTCCTTTTGAGTCCTCTTTGTTACATAGCTTCTTTGAGTTTTTGGATTTTAGTATACTTATCCTTTACTATACAGCTAATATTAACTTCTGAGGACATACCATGTTTGTCTTTCAGATCCAAGTTACATCATTCAGGTTTTGGGTTACCTCACTGAGGATGATTTTTTTTTCTAGGTCCATGCATTTGGATGCCAAGTCTTAATGAGTGATTGCATCAAATGCAGAAGAAGCAACATTCCTAAATAAGAGAATGAGTGAAGAGGAACATCCAATAAATGAAGACACTTAAGCTTATTTAATTAGCTGTGTAAGTTAATTCTTTGATTTCTTTCAAGTACCTGCTTCGATATTTCAATACCTTATAATGGTAGATTTCATACCTTTTCCCAAAACTCTGTAATTCTATAAACCACCTTCTGTATTCCCACCCACATATCCTGAACCATATCTTCCTCGAAATGCCAGCTGTTGGGTCTCTACATCTGCACTTCTAGCATAGGCTCCCTCTTCCTCATACAGCTAGAAACAAAGTTTATTCAAGAGCATAGGGTGTTCTACTAACATTCAGAACCATGAAATAAAAACAATTGCTTTTCCAATGTCATGGGTTCTGAATGACTATCTTTTATTTTACTTTATTTTATTTATTCTATTTTTGTATAATACATCCTAACCACAGGCTCCCCTCCAATTGTGTCTTTTGTGTACTTCATTGCTGCTCTGCCTAAAATCAATGCAGCAGCAGTTCCTTTTAGACATGACTAAACTCCTCTTTTGCAAACAAGGACCATTTTAAAGTCTATGCTTCCTAAGACCTCAGGTGGAGGAGCACTGTCATACCCTGAACTATGACTTTTATGATTCAGGCAGATATCCCATTACCTGGCAGTGTATTTGCTCTTAGTATCAAGAACAAGAACATGTTTCATGTATGGATGGAATTTCAGTTTCTCTTTATTCTTTTTTCTAAAAAATAAAAGAAAAAAGAAAAACTCTGCTTCTAGCACTGTATGTGATCAATATTTTGGGCATATGGCAGTATTTGTGTGTGTGTGTGTGTGTGTGTTTGTGGTTTTGTTTTTGTTTATGTTTTTATTTTTTTGTTTTAAGCCTTTAAATAAATATTTAAAAAATCTGAATCAGGTAGAATATGTAATAATGGCTAGAATACCATACTCTTGTAAAAGCATGTGTATTGCTCTAGTCCTTCAGGGGGAGTGGTTGGACCTACATCACCTGCAACAGGGTTCTACCAATAAAAGTAGAAATTGATTGCTGGGACCCACAAACTGATTTCCACAAATTCCTCACTCACACCTTGGCATGTGCTTCACCTAACCCAACTAACTGTATAGATGCAATACAAATAAAAACAATAAATACAAAAGCAACTCTACAATATATTTTATACAACTTCTCTGACTTAGCAAGATTGTGGAAAGACAATGGAGAATGAACAGAAGGAAGAAATCCAATGATGGATGCAGCTACCATTTTCCTGGGGATGTCAGGTATATTTTGCTACAGTCCCCATTTTTTATACTTATTTCATAATCGATTGTATAACCTTGAATCATAGAATCCATCTTGTACAAGGATGTAAGAGATATAGTAGTAAAGTTTGGGTAAACTCTCTTATATTTTTGGTTGTGAGCCTAGCCTTTAATGGCTGAGCCATCTCTCCAGCCCGGGTAAACTCTCAAGAATTAAAAAAATAAAGTCTTGGTCTTCTTTGCCATTTCTCACATAGCAGATATATTCATAGGATCCCTTCAGCAATAAGTAAGTAGAAGGGGATTGAGGCTATGCTGTGACTGGGCATAGGACTTTTGATATTTTTCAGTTGAAAAATATAGTTAACTAGACATGTTGTCAACAATGGTAGAAAGTGTGTGAGTGTGGTGAGACTACTGTGGTGAGTGTGTGTCTATGTGTATGTGTGAATTATGCTGTATTTTTGTCTCAGCCTTTGGAGGTTCAAGTCTGGAGAATGTTTGTGGTGCTTCACTCTTCATCTGGGCAGCTCTTCCTATACGTCAGTGGACTTCAACCTTCCTGATATTTGCCTGGTGACCCCCAACAATAAAATAATTTTGTTGCTACCTTATAATACTCTTATGAATCAAAATATAAATATCTGATATACAGAAGTTTTAGGTAACCTCAGTAAAGGGGTTCTTTGGGCCTCAAAGAGGCTATGACCCACAGGTTGAAAACTACTGCTACAGTTAATCTTCAGGAAACTAATTCAAAATAACCATCCCAGTCTGGAAAGTAATGACTGCTGCTCTAACTCTGTTGCCTGCAATATTATGATTAGTAACCTTTCAATAAATTTCATTAGTGAGTATTAATTTCACAGTGAAGATTTTCTTATGATTTATTTATTCATACATATTCTACATTGGATCACATTCACCACACTTAGACCCCTTCCTCTTTCATGGTTATTAGACCCCTTTGATTTTCATGCTCTTCTCATATGTCATATTCTAACTCTGGAAGTAAATACATGATATGTGTCTTTGTGGGACTAGCTGAGTTTCTGTTTCTTTAATGGGTACTGCATTTGGCAAAAGACCCAAGGTATAAGGTTTTATGTGATACGAGTGTCCCAGCTGACCAGCTCATTTTCTAACTTTGAATGATAGAAACCAATCAGTCCCGTAGAATGTTGCTTTAGATGTGATATGAGAGTCATAAGGGATTTACTGAGTAAAGTCCTTGGATCTAGCACTGTGGTATGTGTAGTAGCTAATGGGAGCTATTCATAATAATGACATTTGTCAGCTCTTGGCCTCGGGTGCTGAAATAATGGCTCTTTCCCAGTAGGGACTCAGTCAGGACAGTGGCATTTTTGACTAAACTCTTCCTTATTGTCAGTAGCATTGACAGTTCTGACAAGCTGAGGTGTTTAGCTGAGGTTGACTCGGTGTTCCTATATTTTTTGTAGAATAGCTGGTGGCTGCTTTAGACAGATTAAATCTTTCATTTTCCTTGCCAACCATCCTTTTATTTCTCCTTATATATTTGCCTTTTGAAATTTCTAATCACCTAATCATTTTGAAGTTTCTAATTTCCAGCAATGACACTTTAAATGTTGAATACACACTCAGTCCTATCAATTGTATGAAATGGTGAAGAGACAGGGATGGGAAGTCTGTAAATGCATTGACAGTATTTCCTGTGACCAATGAATGCTAGCATTTGTCTTAAGAGAGAACAGTGTTGCCATCTTCTCTTGAAAATTTAGTATATGTAGGAGAAGATGGTAGAGGGGTGGACTTGGTGAAGAACATGTAGAAAAGACAGAGCAAACATGTCTACAGGAAGAGTTTTGAAATACTGTCTGTCAAAGTTATTAAATCTACTTAGAAAGCTAATAAATAAAATCCAAAGTGTAAATCTGACCTAACTTTATATCTCCCTGCCTGAGATTTCATACTTTTAAGGATCTGATCAACCCTTTTACTTTACTCTCTATTATTTACGTGTTATGGTTTCTTGTTCTGATCCTAGGGAGCATCACTGGGGTGAAAATGAGGTCTGATAAATAAATTTCAAATTAATCCTTGGGATATTTATTTATTTTTCCCCAATTTCCTTCCTATGGTAATTGAAGGGAAGCAAAGAAAAAGGCCCTGAGAAGACTGGATGCCACTCTGCCACCAGAGTTTGTCTAGGGAAAGTAGCACCATTCTCAGAGGGTAGAAGATTGTTCCAAAAAGGCAAATAATGTAGGTCAAATTTGAGATTATCCAAAGAAAAGAAAAATGAAGTGGGGGGGTGCTTTAAGCTGAGCAGGGTCACAAAAATCCCAATGCTGTTATTTTCTAACCAACTTGTAAATGTCTGAGGAATGTACCCCTCCACCCCTGGAAAAGAAAATGGTGAACGGATTTATACCCTGGCAATGAGCTAAGGATGAACTGAAGAGAGACAAATAGTGCAAAACCTTGAATTTAAGACAAAGGGGGCTGTCAGAGGCTTATGGTCCCCAGTCAAGAAGGAGCTTTATCAATCAGTTGGAGAATCTCTCAACATCTCCAAGTGCCACAATTACTGGAAGCAAGAGGAAAGAAAAGGACTCTGAGTCACAGGACTCAACCCAGTGATGATAGCCAAGGGTGGGATATTTCCTATTTTGCAGAGTCCCCGTCCAGCCAGTTATGGATGAATTTGCATTTACGTTAGGAAATTCTTGGACCTGCCCATTGCAGGGAGATCCACTTCCCACTGGGTGAGGCATTCAATCCTATAAAAAAGAGTCTCAGCGCTTGGCTGCAGTATTCCTGATACTCAAGCACTGATCTACTCCGGAGAACTTGGTGAGTCTTATTTCTTGAGAACTTGAGAGCATTTGCCTTTTTGGTATTCTCATGAACATGGTAATTTTGATGGGTTCACACTGATCAAGGGATGAATGTGACTTAGAAGATGCAACTTTAGGAATGGAAGAATACCAAGTGCTGTACAAACATATTTTGCTTTTGTTTAAGCTATAACTTGATATCCAAGGAAAAGCAAAATAATTGAGAAAGTTGTGATTTGAGATGAAAACAACAAAATATGCCTTTTCTTTTATGTTGTCTTGATGGATGCGGATAATCTCTTTCAAAGATTATGAGAAACCCAGCTCTTCTTCCAATAGCTGTTTGTATTGTCCAGTCATTCTACCTGGAGTATACTAGCATTAGATGGACACTGTTTATAAGAATGTCAAGGTTATGAGGATATTCTGTTCACATAAATGTTTCCCAGTGGTATGAAACAGAAGTATATTCTTAGGGAAAAAGACATGAGATTAAATAAAAGGAGGGGGGTTGATAAGACTGATGAAAAAAATTTGTGTAAGGAGAAGAGGCAATCCAGGACCTCCTAAAATGTATGTGGGAGATTTGCATGCACACACAGGTACACAGGAAGAGAAGCAAAGGTAATAAAGTCCCATAAACCTAGTTTCTCCATGGGGATCACTTCTTGTAACAACTGTTATTTAATGTCTTTCAGATTCTGAGACTCCAGCACTATGTCTTACCAACAGCAGCAGTGCAAGCAGCCCTGCCAACCTCCTCCTGTGTGCCCACCTCCAAAGTGCCCAGAGCCCTGCCCTCCCCCAAAGTGCCCAGAGCCTTGTCCCCCTCCAGTGTGCTGTGAGCCATGCCCCCCTCCAGTGTGCTGTGAGCCATGCCCCCCTCAGACATGGCAGCCATATTGCCCTCCTGTGCAAACTCCACCTTGCCAGCAGAAGTGTCCACCCAAGAACAAGTGAGGACCTTGCAGTCATCATGACAGGGGAAGTGAAGAAATCTGTCTCACCTACTTCCATAGCAACACCTCCTGCATCCTGCTTTGAAAGCCTGTCCTGGATGCAGAAGAATCTTCTCCATCCTTCATCCTCCATATGCTTATTGTAGCCCCTCATAGAGAAGACATTTCTCTGAGGCTATTCTCTTGCTGCTTTCCTGGGGCTGCCAAGAATGATTCTTTCTCATTGTTTTACTATACCACAGGCTTAGAAGGAAGCATAATTCTGTGCTTTCAGAGGAGCCTTCTCAAACTGTCTGTTACCTGATCAAGGTCACTGCTGTTTCAGTTCCCCAAAAGGACCCTTTTGGTGATGGTCTAATAAACACTTTTTCTTTTGCAAAACTACTTAATATTGTATTATTATTTTGGCTTATTTCTATCCTTTGGTAGAGAAATTTTAAAATTTAATTCAACATTTTTAAATGGAGTCGCATTGTCTTAGTTAGGGTCTTATTGCTGTGAACAGACACCATGACCAATGCAAATTTTATAAGGGACAACATTTAATTGGGGCTGGCTTACAGGTTCAGTCCATATCAAGGCGGGAGCATGGCAGCATCACAGCATCCAGATAGGCATAGTGCAGGAGGAGCTAAGTTCTACATCTTCACCTGAAGGAAGCCAAAAACAGACTGAGCATCCTCAGCAGCTAGGAGGAGGGTCTCCAAGCCAACCCCTACAGTGACACACTTCCTTCAACAAGGCCACACCTTCTAATCTTGCCACTTCCTGGGCCAAGCATATGCAAACAATCACACACACCAAAGACTAATTCAATCTTATTTCTTTTTTAATTGGTTATTTATCTATTTACATTTCAAATATTATCTTTTCCCAGTTTCCCCTCTGCAAATTCCCTATCCAATCCCTCCCCCCCAATTCAATCTTATTTCATAGTTAAGCTTTTGACCATATTAAGATTTAATTGTTTTGAAGACCAAATTACTTCACTTCTTAAAATATTATCTTTTTTAATACAAGGTGAAAAACTCATCTGTCAGCCACCTATTTATCTAAAATCTATTAATAACTTTCATCTTTAGTATACATTTAAATTGTCACCTATGGTATAGTCAGTGTCAGACCCCATGCCTGCTTTAGAGTTCAGTGTTTGCTCATGCACTAGCAGAAGCAGCTCACCATCATTATCAGCAATACCACTGTGCGGCTTTCTCATAACTACTCAGCAAAAGCTATTTTAGAAAGAATAAAACTACATTATTCTTTCCCATTGTCCTTCTTCTGTATTAATTTATTCCATCTCCTATGTGATACTAAAGAAAAGGGTCTTTGTGGAACTTATGAAATCCCTTGCATAAGGTGATAGCAATCCTTAAGTATAGGTTTGATTGAAGAAATGGCGAGAAAATGTTTTTTTTTTTTTTTTGAGGGGTCAAGTTGCCTCCTCCCCGTGTATTCTTGCTACTCTGACATCTCACACAATCCTGAATGTCACAACTTTCCTCATTCTTACCTTCTGAAAGCCAGGCTGTACAAAGCAGAATCTTTCTTAGCTGAAAACATAGCAGAATTAAGAAGCTACTGTGGATGCCCGAAGAAACACTTTGATCAAAGTCCAGAAGTCAATGAATGATTGATATTGCATTAAAAGGAACCTCCAACTGAGCTTCAAGCACTGACCGGAGCCAGGCAGAAGTCTTACCTTTAAAAAACTTGAACTGGTGTCCTCCTGAGAATGATAAGGCACAGAGAGACATGAAACACACAAGGCAGAGGCAATTGGAAGGTTTTGTCTTGGCTCACATTGCACTAGAAAGCATTGAATACCTGTTTTCACATAAGAAACAAATTCTGGGTCTCTGAGTTGATCAGTCTACAGAGCATCTTCCTAGAGCTCATGCCAGTAAATTTAGCAGAGCCCTAGAAAAGAGCATATTCTGGAAATGGATCTTAAATGCTGTCACTCAAGTCTTCATCTCTAATTTGTCCCACAGCACAAAGGTTGAATGGATCCTTCCCATTGATGCTTCTGATAGGCTGGGAGGAACAACAGGCTCAGGAAAGGCAGCACCAGGCTCCCAGGCAGGTGCTGTGCCCTGCTCTGGCACAATGATGTTTTTTGAGGGATTCAGACAGACTTCTGTGCAGGCCACAAAACACAGGTCTCTTAAAACCCATGCCTGAATTGGCTGGTGGTTTAAGCTTTTATGCTTTTGACTTGAGATTTGTTTATTTACTGTTATATTTAAATTGGTATTTCTTCCATCTAAGAAGCTACTTAGTGCATAACACAGGCTTTCTAAATATTAAGATCATTCAAACAAGAAAAAGTGTAAAAAGAGATATGTAATATGACCTCAGAAATATTCATTTATTGTATATTCCATATCCATCATGCTGTCCATATTTTCCTCAGGAATTAGCTAGATTTTTTCTTTTCTTTTTTATATACATTTTTATTAAATTATTGTGTTTATTTACATCTCAAATGTTGCCCCCCTTCCCGGTCCCCCCTTCCAGAGTTCTTTACCCCTCCCCTCCCCTTTGCCTCTAAGAGGGTGCTGCTCCATTTCCACCCACACACACCCTTCCACACCTACCTACCCCTACCCCACCCAAGCATCTCCCTTCCCTGGAGCATCAAATCTCCACTGGATTAGGTACATTCTCTCTCCACCAGACAATCCCCTGCTACATATGTTCTAGGAGCCACAGACCAGACCATGTATGCTCTTTGCTTGGTGACTTAGTCTCTGGAAGCTCTGAGGTATCAAGGTTAGCTGACACTGTTTTTTCTAAGGAGTTTCCTCTTCAGCTTCTTCAATCTTTCCCCTAACTTTTTCCTATAGGCCCCCGACCTCAGTCAACAGTGGTTGCCTGTAAATACCTGCATCTGTCTCAGTTAGCTGCTAGTAGAGCCTTTCAGAAGACTGCCATGCTAGGGTCCTGTCTGCAAGCAGAGGATGGCATCAGTACTAGTGTTAGAGTTTGGTGCCTGCACATGGAATGAATGGATCCCAGTCGGGCCAGTCACTGGCTGGCCTTTCTTTCAGTCTCTGCTCCATTTCTGTCCCTACATTTCCTTTAGACATGAATAATTCTGAGTCAAGAATTATGAAGATGGGTGGTGACCCCATCCCTCCACTGGGGGTCCTGTGTATCTACTGGAGGTTGTCTCTTCATGTTCCATCTCCCTGCTAGGCATCCTCACTGGGTCCTGGAAGCCTCTAATATCCCAGGTATCTGTGACTTTCTAGAGGTTCCCCTTGACTTCATTCCTAGTAGCTGCATATTTCCATTTTTTTCTCCTAGTCCTCTGGGCTTCTTTCCTATCTCCCCTCACACTTGATCCTGCTCCCCCTTTCTCCCTCTATACTCCCCTCTCTCCATTTCTCCCCCAGGTCCTTCCCCCTGTCTTCTGTGATTATCTAAGTGGGATTAAAGCATCCTTACTTGGGTTTGTAACTTGGACATGTCTTTATGTGGGAACTATGAGTGGAGAAATAGATGGGCCACTACTAAGGGGATACCACATACCAATAGAATGACTTAAAGTAATTTGAGGAATCTCTTCTAGAAGGTTCTTGGTCTAATTGAAATATTTTCTTTGTTCTGAAATTTTCCTTTCTGAAGAACACTTCTATTTAAATTAGAGATGTGGAAGACACCAGTCTGTGGCATAAAACTGATCATGCTTTTCTACAGTTTGCAGTTGAATGAAATAAATATTAGAAAAAAATGTAAAGCTATGAGAAAATTTGCAACAAATATGCAATTATTTATCTGGAAAATTGTTTATATTTTGAGTACAGGTGTATGTATTTATTTTTCTAAGAAATAATTCCATACACTAACTATACTAAGAAATGATTTTTAATTGCGACTTTTCATAATTCACATAAAGGACTTTGATCATAGGGATCTTTCAATTACTCCATCAGATTGCTCCTTTCTCCTCTTCCTTATCCATTTCCATGTCCCTAACACTTCATCCTGCATCTTTTACTTCCCCATCCCATGGTTCTGTGGTTGTTTGGATTGCAAGAAAATATGCAGTCCAGTTTTTTTTTCTTAACTTGTTTGTCTTCAGTTCCATTTATTTTTATTCAAACAACATCATTTTATTGTTCTTTAATTTAATTCTTCTCTATTCATTCTGAATTAAACTTTTTGTGTGTACATGCCATGGTTGCTTTGTCTTTTAATGTGCGCCAGACTGCTTCTCTATCTTAACTATTCCAACAGTGCCATATTGCTTTTGTTACCATGAGTCAGTACTGTCATTTGGAACTGGCTATCAGGCACTCTCAACAATGTTCTTTTTGTTGAGAAATATTTGACTATTTGGAATCTTTTGTTGCACATAAATATTAGAATTGTTCTTCTGTCAGGAGCCATAATGGGACAAGCTAATAACTATTAGGTGATCTTCCTGAGATTGCCTGCTTCAGATTATTATATAATCTATGATAGGTTCACCCTTATATGACAAGGCCAAAAGGGAATTCATTTTAGGAAAGATCTGTTATTAATATGGTTTTTCTGTTATTATTAAACATATATAACAATCATTAAGTAATAGCCTACCCCTTTAGAGCAGATCTCTGAAGATATACGAAGATGTACTGCCTAGTAATGATGCTAGACAGACAAATAGATGACTTCTTAAGTATCTTAATCATGATCCTATAAGGATTCCTAAAATTATATCAGTAGTTATTAATCTCTTTTATTATGGCTATTAAGTCCTTTTCTGATAGTCAAAACTATGATGAGACCTCTGCCAGTCTTTCAAAAGTCACCTGTTAATTGCTCTTAGATAGTAATCAAACTTTCTCCTACTTAGAGCACCTTCCAAGAGGTTGTGAAACAATTGACCAAAGATTATAAAAGGGAACTAACAATTTATTATACGTGCTAGGGCAGAAGATAAAATATTGACTGCGTTTATCTATACAAAACTTCACTAATAACTTAGTTATGGTTTTAAACCATCAGTGAACCTGTGGAACTCGGACAGGTGTTGGCTGTTTAGTCAGATTATTACTTCTAATGGATATGTATGTAAACATTCTCTGTTGTGAACTTATATTTCAATTTATGACTTGATATTTTTGTGTGAACTTGTGATGAACTTTGTAGCATGTGATTATGTATTCTGAAAGATGTATAAGTACTGAGGACAAAAAGAAAGGAGAATAGAATTTTTCCCTTGCTAGAATTTTTTTGCCTTTCCCTGTTTAGAGAAGAGTTTTTTTCCCTTTCCCTTCTTAGAAGAAATTTCCCTTTCCCCACTTAGGGTCTTTCCACTTTCCCCCTCAGATAACTTTCATAGTAAGTTTTACAGCTTAGTAATAAACACTGAAATCATTTTTTAAAGAGTACCTTTTTCTTCCTGCAATTTCTGACCAACAGACCCGCTGAGATAGTACAAAGGCTATTTACTTAATCCTTTGCTGTTTTAGTAAGAGGTGCTAAGTGACAGAGATTGCAGTTTCTGGCCTCAGAGGAATAGAGAAGGAAGGCCAGCTACAGTAGCTTAGTAACTTAGTAGTAACTTAGTTAGTAACTTAGTTAGTAACTTAGACTTAGATAAGTAAACTTTTTTATTATATGGCAATGCTAATTATTTCATATGATGAAGTCTTACCCCTGTATCTCTTGTTATTTTGTCTTTCTTTCTTTCTTTTTCTTTTTTTTTTTTTTTCAGAGCTGAGGACTGAACCCAGGGTCTTGCACTTGCAAGACAAGCCCTCCACCACTGAGCTAAATTCCCAACTCCATCTTTTAAGACCACGTCTTACACACTACTGATACTTTTAATATATGAGAAGATTGTTCTCAGAATTTTTACATATTCATAGATGGCACTGAGTTTATCACTTTTGTTGACAGTGCCACTTAGTACTGTTTCTGCCAGTCCTTGAGTATGAGATGGTTCCTTTTCCATTTCCTACTTCATTTCCATTTTTATTTACTGTTATAAAATTTTCATTGTATAAAGTTCTTTAATTCATGTGTTTTTGATTGTCTAGCTATTTCATCCTGTTTTTTGAATTCTACTCTGAATGAGGTCGTGTGTCAGGAGTCATCATAAGACAAGCTAGTAACTAGCAGGTGACCTTCCTTATATGACTTCAACTTAGATTAAAATCTATGATGGAACTCTAGAGGCAAAACCCAGGAGAAAGTCATTTTAGGAAAGATTCCTGTTATGATTATGCTTTTCCTGTTAATATTAAATATATATGACAATCACTAGGTATTAGCCAACTCTTTTGAAAAGATGTACTGTCTTGTAGTGATGCTATATAAACAAATGGATGCCTTCTTAACTCTTTATTATGACCCTATAAGAATATTTAAGATTATATCAGTATTTATTAAGCTCTTTTACAGTGGGACTGTTATTAGGTCCTTTCTGATAGTAAAAACTGCAATGAGAACTCTGCCAGTCTCCCATGTGTCACCAGTTAATTGCCTTTTAGATAGTAAGCAAACATTCTACTACTCAGATTCCAAGAGGTTATAAAAGTATTAACCAAAGGTCATACAAAGGGAACTAATGATTTATTATAGGTGCTAGGACAGAAGGTAAAATATTGACCGAACTTATCTATTTAAAACTTTATTAATAATTAATTATGTTTTTTAACTCTCTGCAAACCTGTGGAGCTGTGACAGATGATGAATGTTTAGCCCGATAATTACTACTAATGGATATGCAGGTAGTCATTCACTATTGTAAACTTCTTATTCAATTTATGATTTGAAATTTATGTATAAATTTATGATGAAACATCTACCATGTGATCATATATTCTGAAAGATGTATAAGTGCTGAGGATGAAGAGAAGAGACAGAACTGAATTAAGGAGAATGTTTTAGACAGAACAGAAGCAAGAGGAACTTAGAAGGAAAAGCACAGCATTGGAAGAAAAGGCACTGAGAGTAAGGGCATTATTGTGATATCAGAGCAGAAGAAGAGAGCAAGGTTAGGAGGAGAACGAGACAGAAGGAGCGGGCAGGCTTTTCCTTACTATGGGACAGGTCTGTTCTTAATAGCAAGGCAGGTTTACTTTACTAATGAGAACAAAGCTTTCTTCTTACAGACTTGGGTTTAATTCATTTAGCAATAAAATGATAGAAGCTCTTTCTTTCTTTATATAATAAAGATTGCAGCTCATTTTTCATACAGAATGAGTGAGTTCTTTCTGTACTGGTGCCTGGACTTTTGCTCTAAATGCATATGTAAGAATGTGTGTGTGTGTGTGTAATTATGAGAATATATGAAAGCTGGACTCAACTGGTTATAAATGGAAATGTATAAATGTGCATGCACGAATCTGAATTTATGACAGTTTATGCATATCCAGTGCATCTATTTTTTTTTCCTGGTTCAATAGAAGTTGACTGCTTGAAACTTCGCCCAGCCTGACAAGTGAGAGGCATCTAGACAAAAGGAAAAAGGTTGTAGCAATTAGTCCTTTACTTAACCCCCTGCTATTAAGCTACAGGTATTAATCACCCAAGCCAGCAGATTTTAACCCTCAGAATGAGCAGGAAAGTTTTTAAGACTTTTTTAAAGAACTTATCAGTATTCAGTGTTATTAGAGAGCAAGAACATGTGGAGACCCTCAATCTTTAAAACACGCCAGGGTCCTACTATGTGTCTCATTCCAACCTTCTCTAGGCCAGAAGGCTCTTGGCATCTAAATTGGTGCCTTGGAACAAGGACTTTGAAGAATGTAAGTCAATACAGATTGAACTCTCAACTGGGTCTTGCAAACCCCTTGGCCAGGGAGTGTGTGGTTACAGAGGGTGAGAAATAGAAGTTAATATTGCCTGCTGCCATCAGCAGAGGGTAATATTGCATACCACCAGTACCCAGGTTATGCCAGAAGTCATCACCTCTGGCTTTAATTGCCTGCTGCCATCAGCAGAGGCAGACAGTAGGTGCCATCAGCACCTGATGGGTTGCATGTTTAGTTAAGTAGTTGGTTCTTTTTCCAATATCCAGTATCTCACCTGTCTTGGGTACTTACGTAGATTTCAGATACAAGGTATTTTTTCCCTCTTGATCTTGTGTCCAATTCAATATTTCCTGGTTATTGTAAAAGATGCTTGACACTACTGCACCCTGAAGTTTATTGGACCATACTGGTTGTTGTGGTTTACTAGAGTCATAACTGGTTAAGACTGTTGGTTATTTCCTTCCTTGACAAGCTTGAATAGTATCTTCAAAAACAATAATACCATAGAGGATGGGAGAAAGATAATGAGGTCTCCATGCTATACAGAGAACTACAAAGAACAAAGCAACACTGAGAGTGGTAAAAAAAACTCTTCCCCAGGGAGGAGCAGAGCAGTTCCCTATCCAATAACAAATGGTCAGCTCTGAAAAATATATACAAGTTACTTTATGTGTAATAAGTAAGTTATATTAAGGACTACATACTTATATGCATGTAACAAGAATTAATGAAAAATAGGCCATAAATTTGAAAAAGAGCAAGAAGGGGTAGATAGAAGGGATTGGACAGAATAAAAGGAAAGGGTAAATGGTAGGATTGTATCGAAAATTCAAAAATAATATGGACTCAAATTACAAAGAAACCCAGAAATGTTACATTCTGCAAAAAACATTAAACTAAATGGAGAGAAATTTGAAGCAATTCCACTAATATCAGTGACTAGACAAGGCTGCCCACTCTCTCCCTACTTATTCAATATAGTTCTTGAAGTTCTAGCCAGATAACAAAAGGAGATCAAAGGGATACATATTGGAAAGGAAGAAGTCAAAATATCGCTATTTGCACATGATATGATAGTATATTTAAGTGATCCCAAAAGTTCCACCGGAGGACTACTAAACCTGATAAACACCTTCAGCAAAGTGGATGGGTATAAAATTAACTCAAATAAATCAGTAGACTTCCCCTACACTAGGGAGAAACAAGCCGAGAAAGAAATTAGGAAAACCACACCCTTCATAATAGTCCCAAGTAATATAAAATACCTTGGTGTGACTTTAACCAAGCAAGTGAAAGATCTGTATGATAAGGACTTCAAGCCTCTGAAGAAAGAAATTGAAGAACTCCGAAGATGTAAAGATCTCCCAAGCTCATGGATTGGCAGGATTAACACAGTAAAAATGGTCATTTTATCAAAAGCAATCTACAGATTCAATGCAATCCCCATCAAAATACCAAGCCAATTCTTCAGAGAGTTAGACAGAACAATTTGCAAATTCATCTGGAATAACAAAGAACCTAGGATAGCTAAAAGTATCCTCAACAATAAAAAGACTTCTGGGGGAATCACTATCCCTGAACTCAAGCAGTATTACAGAGCAGTAGTGATAAAACTGCATGGTATTGGTACAGAGACAGACAGATAGACCAGTGGAATAGAATTGAAGACCCAGAAATGAACTCATACACATTTGGTCACTTGATTTTTGACAAAGGAGCCAAAACCATCCAATGGAAAAAAGAGCATTTTCAGCAAATGGTGCTGGTTCAACTGGAGGTCAACATGTAGAAGAATGCAAATTGATCCATTCTTATCACCCTGTACAAAGCTTAAGTCCAAGTGGATCAAGGACATCCACAACAAACCAGATACACTCAAACTAATAGAAGAAAAAGTGGGGAAGCATCTTGAACACATGGGCACTGGAGAAAATTTCCTGAACAAAACACCAATGGCTTATGCTCAAAGTTCAAGAATCGACAAATGGGATCTCATAAAACTGCAAAGCTTCTGTAAGGCAAAGGACACTGTTGTTAGGACAAAATGACAACCAACATATTGGAAAAAGATTTTTACCAATCCTACAAATGATAGAGGGCTTTTATCCAAAATATACAAAGACCTCAAGAAGTTAGACTGCAGGGAGACAAATATCCCTATTAAAAATGTGGTTCACTGAGAGACACAGCCAGAATACAGCAAATACAGAGGCGAATGCCAGCAGCAAACCACTGAACTGAGAACGGGACCCCCGTTGAAGGAATCAGACAATGAACTGGAAGAGCTTGAAGGGGCTTGAGACCCCATATGTACAACAATGCCAAGCAACCAGAGCTTCCAGGGACTAAGCCACTACCTAAAGACTATACATGGACTGACCCTGGTCTCTGACCTCATAGGTAGCAATGAATATCCTAGTAAGAGCACCAGTGGAAGGGGAAGCCCTGGGTCCTGCTAAGACTGAACCCCCCAGTGAACTAGACTGTCGGGGGGAGGGCGGCAATGGGGGGAGGGTGGGGAGGGGAACACCCATAAGGAAGGGGGGGGGGGGGGGGGATGTTTGCCCGGAAACCGGGAAAGGGAATAACACTCGAAATGTACATAAGAAATACTCAAGTTAATAAAAAAAAAAAATGTGGTTCAGAGCTAAACAAAGAATTCACAGCTCTGGAGTACCAAATGTCTGAAAACACCTAAAGAAATGTTCAACATCTTTAGTCATAAGGGAAATGCAAATCAAATGAACTCTGAGATTTCAAATCACACCAGTGACAATGGCTAAGGTCAAAAACTCAGGTGACAGCAAATGCTGGCGAGGATATGGAGAATGAGGAACACTCCTCCATTGTTGGTGGGGTTGCAGACTGGTACAACCATTCTGGAAATCAGTGTGGAGGTTCCTCAAAAAATTGAACATTGAACTACCTGTGGACCCAGCTATACCTCTCTTGGGCATACACACCAAACATGCCCCAGGAAATTACAAAGACACATGCTCCACTATGTGCATAGCAGCCTTATTCTAGTAGCTAGAAGCTGGAAAGAACCCAGATGCCCTTCAACAGAGGAACTGATACAGAGAGTGTGGTAAATCTACACAATGGAATATTACTAAGCTATCAAATACAATGACTATAAAATTCGCAGGGAAAAGGATGGAACTGGAAAATATCATCCTGAGTGAGGTAACCCAATCACAGAAAAACACACATGGTATGTACTCATTGATAAGTGGCTATTAGGCCAAATGCTTGAATTACCTTAGATGCACAGAACAAATGAAACTCAAGAAGGATGACCAAAATTTGAATGCTTCACTCCTTGTTTACAAGGGGAACAGGAATACCCTTGGGAGAGAATAGGGAAGCAAAGTTTAGTACAGAGGTCTAAGGAACACCCATTCAGAGCCTGCCCCACATGTGGCCCATACATATACAGCCACCAAACTAGATAAGATGGATGAAGCAAAGAAGTGCAGGCCCACAGGAACCGGATGTAGATCTCTCCTGAGAAACAGCCAGAATACAGCAAATATGTAATCGAATGCCATCATTAAACTCTGAAGTAGAACGGGACCCCTATTGAAGGAATCTTAGAAAGGACTGAAAGAGCTTGAAGGGGCTTGAGACGCCATATGAACAATGCCAACCAACCAGAGCTTCCAGGGACTAAGCCACTACCCAAAGACTATACATGGACTGATCCTGGCTCCAATGGCATAGTCAGCAATGAATAGACTAGTAAGGGCACCAGTGGAAGGGGAAGCCCCTGGTCCTGCCAAGACTGAATCCCCAGTGAATGTGATTGGTGTGGGGAGGGCGGTAATGGGAGAAGGATGGGGAGGGGAACACCCATAGAGAAGGAAGGGGGAGGGGTTAGGGTGATGTTGACCTTGAAACCAGGGAATAACAATCGCAATGTAAATAAGAAATACTCAAGTTAAGAAAGATGAAAAAAAAAGTAATAGTAATATTTTGATTGAACAAGAATGTATTAAAATATTTTAATCAAATATTTTATAAGAAATTCATTATTTAAATTCAAAAATAGAAAAAATTAAACAAAAATACAGTACCGAAAACACATACTGGTAACCTAGAAGTAAGCTTGCACACTTCCTGAAGATGTTTTTTGACCAACCCATGCCTTGAGAAACATGATACAAACTTCTAATAACAGCTTTCTCCAGAGAGGATTCTCTGCACTTTATCTAAGTCTATACTTTGATAAAGAATGGACATGCAGCTTTTCAGTTCCCTACAATATTTTTGTCTCAAGGAGGAACATGGGAGACTGGATGGCTTCTTCTCACTTCGGTATTCTGAATGTTTTTCTATGTAGGCAAGACTCCTGGCATCCACTACATGCTATTTCAGAAAGATATGCTGGAAGGTTTCTAAGGCATCATTAGAGAAAGAAAGAGAACTATAGGGTTTTAGTTTTCCCCGTAAATCTTTCACTCAAAATTATCTTTTGGAAATTCACCTTGAAGAAACTGACTGTTCTTTGAGGGAATAAACCAACAAAAACTTCTAATAATCGTGGAGACCCATACCTTTACTCAAGGAACTTGTAATTGGATATTAAATCCTGATGGATGCAGGGGAAATGTGGATTAAACTTCACTTATTAAAAGATAGTAGACATTAATTTTATTGTCCAGAGTACAAAATCTAGGATTAGTATTTGGTATAACCTTAACTAACCAGTGTGTTCAGTTCTTAAAAAGAAATGCTGCAAATCTGCAGTAATTTCCTATTCTAAATTAACAGGGAAATCACAAATGTATCTGCATATGTAAATGAGGAAATTATTTAATTATGTTTTACATTTATTTTTTATCTATTTATTTATGTGTGTATACTGTAGCCATCTTCAAACACACCAGAAGAGGGCATCAGATGCAATTATAAATGATTGTGAGCCACCATGTGGTTGCTGTGAATTGAATTCAGGATCTCTGGAACAGTGCTCACTGCTCTTAACCTCTGAGCCATGTCTCCAGCCTCCAGATTAACATTTAAAGTATCTGTATAAATGCGACTCCATGAGAGGATGCTTCTTTAATTTTATGGTGTGTAAAAGGAAGTTGAGAGCAAAAGAGAAGGAAAGACAATTTGAACCTTTTAGACACATTGTTAACTTTATGCAATATTCATCTGTTAAACTGTGTTGTGTGTACCCTAACAATTGGAGCTGTGGAGTATGTGGAATATGCTGTAGCTGAGCTGCCTTGTCTGTGGCTTTGTTAGAGAAGATTCACCTAACCTCACAGAGAATGTACCAGAGTGGGGGAATACCCAGGAGTGAAGCCTACCACCTCTTAGGAAAAGTGAGGGAGGATGGAGAAGAGACTATGGGAGGAGTTGACCAGGAACAGGGGCAGTGAATGGGATATAAAATTAATATGTAAAATAATAATGATAATAATAAGTAGAAGAACTATAATAGAAACATGAAAATATTTTTGCTTCATACATAAAACTTCTCTTGAGAAACAAGGATAATATGCAATTGCATCTACCTTTATCTGTAATATTATGGATAAAATAAACATAAGAAGGAAATAAAGGGAAGATGAAACATACACATTTTGGAGTATGATTGCCTATGCAAATTACTGCAAGCCACATCCTTAATAGACCAACTATACTATAGGGATTGTGCAATTGATAGTGGTACTACAAGTGATGTTGTTGCTGGAGTCAATGAGCATGTTACTGGTGATGAGCCTGAATATGGTGCTCTTAGCAGGGGTGAGAGTAGTGAGGATGGCAATGGTAGTGAAGGTAGGCAGTAGTGGACAGTGTGAGAGCTTGAATTGTTTGTGATAATGGTGGAATTGGTGATGAAGATGGTGATCTTGCAGATGGAAATGGGGTGGTGGTAAGGGTAGTGGAAACAATGTGGATCAGCAGCTTCTAAAATTATCAGTTACATACAATTAATTAGGTGCCATAGACTATGGGAATCAAAAGGCCTGACATAGTTCAATTGTTACTAAAGACAAGTTATAGTATGATTAAGAGTTTTCACAAGTAACAGTAACATATTTCAATATTTCTAGTTATTAAATGTTCAATATTTCTAGTTATTAATGAAACAAAAATGAAAATTATAACAGAAACATTTTAGCTGTGTAAGGATGAGTACCATTGACATAATAAAAGGGCCTGGCACAGCAGTGGAGTAATAGGAACACAAATATTCAAATTGTAAAAGAGCAAGTTAACCAAACAAATATAGAAATCACTGTGGGTTTTTCCAAAGAAATAACATTAAAGCAAAACTATTATATGATTCAACACCACCACTTGCATTCATTATATTAAAAAAAATATCAAATAGGACATACAATAGAAAAGCCTGCATAACCATCTATGTTTTAGCACTACTCCTAATATTGAAATTAATCAACATAGTTGCTTACCAGAGAATGAATGAATTAAGAAAATATGACACACAGATATACTGGATATAGTGAATGATAATGAATAATGATGTATTTTGAGAAGTGTGATTGAAACTGTACATAATTATATTAAGAAAAAGTACAGATCTTTTAAAATCCAAAGTTGGCATAGCTGTTTCAATTATTAACGTACAAAAATATAACTATGATAGTTGATGTAAATGTGTTACTATTTGGTCCATGAAAGGAGTCAAAAGAGAACAAAATACATGGTGGTATCAGAGGAATATAGGAGTGTGTCCTAATGACACCTTCATATCTTAAGATGAAATAGTCTTCCTGAATTTGCATGTGCTAAAGGAGACATTGTGGTTAAGCAGAGTAAATCAATGTGTCTCTTAAGGAAACCAACACAAAATAATCTTTGTTATGACAAAAAGTCATTCAAAGCCTGGTTACAGCCAAATGACTTGGGAGTCAATGAATAAAACTAAAGAACTACAGGACATAAGAAGCACAAAAAGTAAGACCAACTTAAGAAAAAAAAAAACTTGCCATGTTCTCCAATGTGTTCCAGCACCTGAATATCAAAAGTCTGCAATCATGCCATCAATGACAAATTTTTAGGACTTGCTGGTCAGCCTAGTAGGAGCAGAGCTGACTGAAAGTGGTCAGGTCCCAAAATTTTGAAACCAAAATACAAAGCCTTGTATAACTTGTAATAGTGTACATATTAGAAAAAGGTGTGAGGGGAGAGCTGGTCTCCTAGAAGTGCAGACAATCCTGATACCTCAGGGAAAACTGCCACTTCTGCTCACATTCCTGGCCCAAGAAGACCCTGCCTAGTGCCTCTGAATAAGAGAACATAGGGGCACACAGGCTCAGGACCCTTCCCATTTCTGCCTAAGCCCAGAGCTGAAAGCCATTTGCCTGGAGTGTTGACACACCTGAGAGCAGAGGTCAGACCAACTCTTCTGCTCTGAGTGACCTGCCTGCAGGTTTCAGGACACAAACCAAGGAGCAGCTCTCTGTTCCCAGAGCCTGTTGAAAGAAAACAGGTCTAAAGGAGTACTGACACACAGGCCTACAGGAGGGTCAAACAGCTGTCAGAGACAGCAAGACAAGGTAACAGCAGAAACAACCTGATGGCAAGAGGCAAGCACAGGAACCTAAGCAACAAAAATCAGGACTACCTGGCATCATCAGAGCTCAGTTCTCCCATTAAAGAAAATACTTTATATCCAAACACTCCAGAAAAAGCAAGATTTGGATTTAAAAACCACATCTGATGATGATGGAAGAAGACTTTCAGGAGAACATAAATAATTCCCTTTAAAAACTACAGGACAACACAGGTAAACAAATAGAAGTACTTCCAGAGGAAACACAAAATTCCCTTAAAAATTACAGGAAAACACAACCAAACAGTGAAGGAATTGAACAAATTC